>NC_031993.1:54224092-54226962 GCF_001879085.1 Nicotiana attenuata
AAAAAAAAAAGCAGTCTCTCCTATTAAAATCATTGGATTGACGCCCTTCTTGTCCATTCGGAACAGCAATGTTTCTCCAATGACTTTTTTTTTCTTTGATGGTGTAATTGGAAAATAATAAAATAAATGGCTAATACATTGGATATCTCATGTTTACAATTACTATGCAGGAGAAGTATGAAGAAGCCACGGGATCCCTTGCTGAGATGGAAAAGAGGCTTGTTATGGCTGAATCAATGCTGGAGGCTACCTTGCAATACCAGTCCGGACAAAATAAAGTATTACATTCTCCAAGGTAATAGTTCCTTACATATGATATCCTCGTGAGGTACTGATCGACACACCATTTGTACCTCCCATCGGGTTATCATAGTGTTTTTCCTGATATTATGTCCTGTGTTATGAAGTCCTCCGATTATTACCATGTCTTTGTCACTAGCAATGCAAACCACATACAGTAATTTCTTCAAGCATATCTTTATTTCTCTAAAATGGATGAATACGCTCTTCTATAGATCCACACAGCTTTCATCTCCGGTACGGGGCAACCAAGATTCATCACCAGAGATACCCGCTAGGAAGATCAGCTTGCTGTCGGTACCATTTGGACTTGGATGGCGTGACAAGAACAAGGCGAGTCCATAATTTTTAATCCAATTTTTGAGATGTTATCGACTCAATTAAAATTTTGTTAGAACCTCCTGTCAAAAGACAAGCCTAGTTTACTGCATTTGTAAGAGCATACAATTTAAGCTGTAGATATTAATATTACCTCCACTGGTATTTCATCATCCACCGGCCTCTTTCAGACCTCCTGTACCCGTATTAACTTCTGAATAAAGCTTAATGTACTCCATCTTCTTGCTGTATTAGACCAAGTTGTCTAGTTTAGGGGTGATAAGGACATTCTATAGAAAATGCAGTTGGATTTTGTCGAGTCAAGTAACTACGGTCTCTTAACGCCGGTTGAAGCTCTCATAACCGAACGTGGTTATACTTGCCAGTATTAAAATAATTGAATGATACAGGGGAAGCCAGCCGAGGAGGTTATTGACAACAAGCCAGTGAATGAGGAACCGAGTCCAAACACTCAGCAGAAGGAAATGAACGGCCATCAGATGGAGCAGAAACTGCAAGAGGTCTAAGAAGGGCTGCTGCTGGAACAAATTTCATCTGTGGCCTGGAATTCAAAAGGCTAGATATGAGATGCCCTTTTTTATATTGGTCACAAAAGAATTGAAGCGACACTTTTTGTATTTTTTTTTTCATTAAATCCCCTTAAGAGCATATATAGTCAGTTTATTTGTTGATCAAGTGACAATAATAGTGAGTTACAAGAGTAGTGTAGAAAAGGAAATGTTCTTTTACTATCTTGTTAGTAAAGTGGCGGTTTCCAATGTATTCTCCTCCAAAATGTATAATTGTTGATGGGAAATTCCTTATAAAAATGGAAGAAAAGAATGTAGTAGGTTGAATTTGGATACACACTGCTCTTTATGTATGGGTAAAGTAAGGACTTATGTATCCATGTATACCAGACTCTTCTTCCGCTGATATGAAGCCAGTAACTTAATTTTGCTTAGAAAAGATCCTTCCTATGAGATCATAGAGAATTTGAATCTTGATTTTGCATATTTATTGTTATTATAATTGAGTTTATTATAGTGTTATGTTATCATGTTTATGAAGTACTGCAGGTTTTATTGTAACATTTGCAATGTATATAGATGGACTGTATTTTTGTGTAATTCTCCCATTTTAGAATGGTAAGCAGTTACTGGAAATCAAAATTGAAGTTTGACTTCAGCAGTTATTGACCATATTATGAAGATATAGGAGTAAATCTTTTTTTTTTATTTTTTTATTTAAATTTCTAAAGGGCTTATATGCAAGGAGGGTGTGGGTATAAAGACTCCTTCACATATGTAATCCCTATTGGTACCTTAACATTGCCATTATTACTATTATAGCTTATCAAGCTTCAAGTTAATTTGCCACGAGTTGCATTTATTGCTGTGGTTCAGAAGTTGGTAGTTCTGAACAACTTTGTGATGAAGTTCTATATGCTTCCTTAAACCTCCTGTTCCACCATGACCACATTTATTTTGAAAAGATAATTGTTGTTGACAAAGTTTACAAATAAGTTCTTCATTAACCTTATCTTGCGTAAACCATTGCCAAAAAAAAAAAAAAAAAAAAAAAAAAAAAAACTTTTTTACGTTCAAGTGGCTGTCTTGGGAGAGGTAACGGAACATTAACTCCTAAATGAGATTGACTCTGAGTTAAAGCTGCAAGAGTAGTACTAGTGAGTTTTCATCTATGTTCTCTTCGTCCTCACTCTAATTTTCATAATTATCATACTGTTCTTGTAGTGTTTCGTGATATGTTGGTTGATAATTACCATTAGCATCATATTAGAAAATTGTTTCATCTACGTGAGTGAAGTCATCAAGAGGATTAGGATTACTAGAACTAGCATTACCCTTAGTCAATATTTTAAATACGTTTCTTACTATTTTAGGATCCATTTCTATTAATAAATAATTAAAACATAAATAAATAGCAACACAAGTACAACAAAAATAAATGCAAAAATTAATAAAATTTGGAATGATGTACCAAATGCCGATATAAATGTCACGTATAATTGATGTTAATGGACTCCAACTAGTAGTATAGTGCCAAGAAGAAAAATACGTCGTCGTATACTTGATGTTGATGCTTGAAAAGTGCTAGAACGTTAATTTCAATTAGAGAAAGAGAGAGATATAGAGTTTTGTGTGAAAAGTCAAAGAATGAAATGTGGTATTTATAGTTTTAAAATAGGGCCTAAGTATATTTTAATAAACTTAGGGACTAAAACATAAATT
>NC_031993.1:54226982-54269706 GCF_001879085.1 Nicotiana attenuata
GGGGGGGGGGGGGGGAGGGTGTTAGGAGGGCTAGGGAGGCAAAAATATTCGTTTTTGCTGTTGCTAACGGCTATTTTTAAAACATAACTGTTATCTAACAGTCAAAAAATGGCTGCATTAAAAAAAATGTTAAGGGTACCGGTTCGGTACCTTAAGGGTACCAACCGATTCAGTACCTTAAAGGCACCAATCGGACCGGTACCGGTTCAATATCTTAAAGGTACCAACCGGATCAATTATACTAATACTGTTTTCGGTACCCTTCTAGTACCTATTCCCTTTGCTTAAACTCCTTACCCCTATCGGACCGGGAAGAAGCGGCATCGGTATCAGTACGACCCAGTACGGTTCCGGGTACTCCCCTTAGACAGCCCTAGTTTACACTAATCTTAATAAACACCGGACATGTATAACAACAACAACAACGACAACCCAATAAAATTCCACCAGTGGGGTCTAAGAAGGGTAGAGTGTGCGCAGACCTTACCCCCACCCCGGAGGGGTAGAGAGGCTGTTTCCGGAAGACCTCGGCTCAAAGACAATAGATCCGTGACAACAACAGAACCAAAAAAATAATATCTGTAACGTGAAAGACATCAAATAAACGAAAAAACAGTAACACAAATACTATGCAAAAGTGTGAAACACAACATAAACCGCTAGCAGTGCAAGACAAGACACTATCATACTAGCCGGTACAAAGAGGAAAACGGGGACAAAGAGGAAAACCGCTCGACTACCCCTTAACCTACAATCCTAATGCTCGCCCTCCACACCTTCCTATCAAGAGCCATGTACTCGGAAATTTGAAGCCGCGACATGTCTTGTCTGATCACCTTGCCCCAGTACTTCTTATACCGCCCTCTACCTCTTCTTGTACCTGCAAAAGCCAACCGCTCACACCTCCTAACCAGGACATCTAGGCTTTTCCTCCGCTCGTGAACGAACCATCTAATCCGCGCTTCCTGCATCTTTTCATCCACCGGAGCTACGCCCACCCTCTCTCGAATATCTTCATTCCTAATCTTATCCAGCCTAGTGTGACCGCACATCCATCTCAATATCCTCATTTAGGACAAAGGCCCTCAAAGAGAAATGAAAGGATCTTTTTAGCATTTTTCCACTTTATCCAAGGAATCCCTTTCTTGGCAGGGCCTATACTACCTGCCTAACCCTTCGCTCCGAGGGACCGTAGATCGGAAAGCGCCTTCTAAACCACCCCATTCATCCAAAAGAGAAGGGAAGGCCAAAAGATCAGTCCAATAATACCACTCACTGGTAAATAGCGCAATACTCATTCGTGAATCTCCGCTATTTGAATATGTTTTGAGGCGTAGCATTGAAATTGCTATGTAGGCTTTTGTTTACCGAGGGTTCGAATCTGCTACTTTCATCTTCTGGATATGTGAGTTCTTGACTTGCCAACACTCAGCCCCATATAACATGGCCGGTCTAACTACCGCTCTACAGAACTTACCTTTAAATTTCAGTGGCATATTCTTGTCACATAGGACTCCAGATGCTAACCTTCATTTCATCCACCCTATCCTACCCCAATACGGTGCGTAACATCCCCGTCGATCTCACCATCTCCCTGGATAATTGACCCTAGGTACTTGAAGCTTTCTCTCTTGGGGATGACTTGTGAGTCAAGCCTCACTTCCACGTTCGCTTCCCACGTCACGTCGTTGAACTTACACTCCAAATATTTTGTCTTTGTTCTAGTCAATTTGAAACCTTTAGACTCCATGGCCTACCTCCATACCTCCAGTATCCCATTAACTCCGTCTCGCGTCTCATTAATCAGAACCATATCATCAGCGAACATCATATACCATGGCACCTCTCCTTGAATATGGTGTGTCAGTGCGTCCATCGCTAGGGCAAATAAGAATGGGGTAAGCGCAGATCCTTAGTGTAACCCAATAACCACCAAAACAGGCTCTCAGTCACCTCCCACAGTCCTAACCGGAGTCATAGCTCCATCGTACATATCTTTTATCGCCCTAATATAAGCCATCAACACACCTTTCACCTCCAAGCATCTCCAAAGGACGTCCCTAGGGATATTTTCATATGTCTTCTCTAGGTCAATAAACACCATATGAAAATCCATCTTCCTATCCCTTTACTGTTCCACCAACCTCCTGATAAGGTGGATAACTTCCGTGGTAGAACGACCCGGCATGAACCCGAACTGATTTTCCGATATAGACACTGCTCTCCTTACCCTCCCTTCCACCACCCTCTCTCATACTTTCATGGTATGACTTAGTAACTTGATACCCCTATAGTTGTTACAATTCTGGATATCACCTTTGTTCTTGTACATCGGTACCATCATACCCACCACCACTCATCTGACATCCTCTTCGTCCTGAAGATAACATTAAACAGCCCAGTCAGCCACCCAAGCTGCTTTACCCGCATATCTCCAAAATTTTACTGAAATTTCGTCTGGTCCGGTCACTTAGCCCCGACTCATCTTACGCATCGCTCCCACGACCTTTTCAACCTTAATACGCCTACAGTACCTAAAGTCGCGGTGACTCTCGGAGTGCCCCAATTCCCCTAACACGATATTTTTGTCCTCCTCTTCATTCAGAAGTTTTGAAAGTACGATTGTCATCTTTGCTTAATTTGGGCCTCTTCGATCAATACTCGATCTTCCTTGTCTTTGATGCACCTCACTTGATCGATGTCGCGACCCTTCCTCTCGCTCACTTTGCCAGCCGAAATAACTTCTCGTCCCCACCTTTGCGCCCAGTACCTTATACATCTGACCGAACGCACCAGTCTTAGACTCCGTGACCGCTAATTTCGCCTCCTTCCTAGCCTCCTTATATCTTTCCGTGGTGCTCTCTACTAACTTAAGGTAAGCCGCTTTCTTTGCTTCCACTTTACCTTGGACCACATCATTCCACCACCAGTCGTCTCGGTGCCTGCCAGAGTAACCCTTCGAGACCTCCAACACCTCTCTCACCGCCTCCCTTGTACAATCCATCGTCGCCGTCCACATAACGCTAGCGTCCCCACCACTCTTCCAGGCTCCCATAGCCGTCAGCCGCCCCTCCAACTCCCGTGCATTATCCTTAATCAAAACTCCCCACTTGACATGTGTCTTTACAAAATTATCACCACTTAATCATAGGTAATTCATACATGTTCTCACATCAATTTTATCACTAACCATGGTAAGTTAATATACTGGGTGTGGGTTTTTTTTTCTTTTCAAATTGTCTTCTCCTTTCATTAGTTGTTGATATATTTGCACAAATTTGGGCAAAGAAAATGCATAAAGTACTAAAACTGCAGGTAATTTAACGAGACCAAAATCAGTTAAAAAAAGAAAAAAAAAATCCTTGCTCAGTCCTTCACTTCCATGGCTGATGACGGAAGAGGACTTTGAGAAGAAGGAACCCGATTTTCCTTGTGCAAAGAAAATGAAATGTCGGAGTTAAATGTTTCGCTGGCACTTGGAAGCATTGATTTTAAGAAAACGAATATCCAGCTGAATTTGTTAAAATCCACTGCGGTTAAAAGTCTAAAGTCGGACAAATTCTTTAGTTATCTACTTCTTTTTAATTGTCAATTTGATTTAGCCTATAAATCGTCCGACAACAGCCCAATAATAATTAATTCGATATCAATCTTCCCGATGTCTTATTGAATGGCTAGCGAATTATTATATTTATAAACCGATAACCGATAAGTCGAACCATTAAGCGTAGCTCGATCCGTCGGATAAGTACTTCTACTTTCGATTACTTAAAAGAATCATTAAACTAAACCAAACAAAATAATACAAAATTAATCATCAAAATGTTCCTTTTTTGATTAAATAAACCGGTGAATAATTTTGCAATCAATTCAAAGCCCCATAAACGTATTCAAACAATTAAACTACGTTAAATCTACAAAAAAATTAAAATACCATATCCATCAAACCCTAAGGTAAACTAATCCATAAATATGGACAAAATTCATCATAAAGAAGTTTATGGACATAGAAAATATCAAAGACAACTTTATGATACAAACTTCGGTATGGCAGCGATCGTTGGCAAGAGAATTGATGAAATCTTGTGTCTTCAAGCCGTGGTAGCCTAGGTCAAAATCCCCCTCAAAAATCGTGTTTATATTATATTTATACTGTATAGGAATAATCTTACAAAATATCCTTACTGAATCGAAGTAGAATTGCACATACTGAAAATTGGCTTGGCACGCCGTCGGGCACGTCCCCCCGCACAACGTGCCAATTGACAAAAATCGGAGGGGTTTCGTTTCTGCCTAACTAATCAAATAGGCAGCCCCCTTGTTGAACATACAATCTGGTGACATTATTGTCACCTTGTCCCCTATTTTGGCCACCACGCCATGATAGGCCATTTAATGGCCTTGAGCGTTTTCCCCCCTCGATCTTTCATATGCGTATTCGGTCCTCGATCCCTAAACTCAATCCGGGCTTCACTTTTGAATTTCGTAAAAATAGCACAGAGTAGCTAATTTTCGGATTGGTCATTCAAAAATAGTAATAGCTACTATTTTGCTGCAACACGAAAAGTTCCATCATAATATACTGGAGATCGGTGCACCTGTGTATGAACTTCCAGCATATTATGCTGGAACTCCAACACGCGGAAAGTTTCAGTATATTATGCTGGACCGGTATATTATACTGGAACTCCAGTATGTTATACTGAAGTATTTTTCTGGATTTTGAACAGTGTTTTTGTTCAGATTTATCTTTACATGAAAAGTGGCTAAACTTCGATTACTTTTGAAACTGTGGCTATTTTTGAATGACCACTTATAAATCTGGCTACTTTTGAATTTCTCCCTTGAATTTTGTATACGGTCAAAATCAGAGGCCTCCGATTTATAGGCTCGAAGGTCCATCCTGGGCCCAAGTCCGGGCAAGGTCGAGTTCGAGCCCGGTGAACCAGATTCGAGTTCGAAGATAGAGCACAACATCTGCCGGGGTCGAGTATGCTCGACCCCGGAATAGTACCGTTATAGACTTGTAATAGAGTGGGCTAGATTCCTGCCACGTCCCCAAGATCATGGCGCAAATCCCGGAATATGATTGTACGATTCCGTATTAGGCGGTTAGGTTAGACAGTTGTATCAGGAATATTCCCTACTGTAAATAAAAATATTCCATATTTAGGATTCCCCTATTATATAAAGGGGACTCCAATCATTTGTAACATCACATAATCACTAAGAAAAGAATATACTCTCTGCTTTTTGTCTATTGTTCATCAGCATTGTCCTTTAGCTCTACTGTTCTTACTTTACTTTTCTTACTTAATCGTTCTTGTTGTTCTAAGCCCACCTTGAGGTCACTAAGCTTGAGGTCACTGCTGTCAAGCAACATTGGTTTGATTCACTTGTCTCTTTTATTTCTACTTCATATTTCTTGATTATTAATTGGTATTGAATCTAATCACGTATCTTTAAAACCACAAATCAAATTTAGTTGTTACTCATATTTTCGAGGTAAACAGTTCGGCGCCCACTCTGGGGCTAAAGATAATAGTGATTGTTTCTTTACTGATTCTTATTACACACGTTATTTTTATACTTTTTCTTGTCAAGAATTTTTGATTCTCAGGCTGAAACATGTCTAGCTCATAAAATGCACCTGCTCATGACAATGAAGGTCTTGTGAAAACAACAATGTAGGGATCAGTGTACTACCGGTAAACCCTGGGGAAGTGCCAAAAATGGAACCAGTTGATGTTAGTTCTCATATTGCTCTAAACGCGGATTTAGGCACAGACCCCGGAGGGAGTGTACGCAGGGAAGCCCGACCTGGTGGTCAAGGAACACAAGGCGTGGGTGATGGAGGAATCAGCCTCCAAATGATATTCAAAATGCTGCAAGCTCAACAGATCAACATTGCTCAACTTCAAAGTCAAAATAGGACTCCAAGTGTAGCTGAACATGAAAACAATCGACGTGCTGAGCCAACGCTAGAAAGGTCGAATGAAAGCGGCTCGGGGACTGACCCCACGATTATGAAGATGCTTGAAGAGCTCACTAAGAGGATCGATTCCGGAGAAAAGAAAATTGAAGACAATGATAAGAAGAGACTTATAACTCCCGTGTAGACCAGATACCGGGGGCACCTCCGATTTTGAAAGGATTAGATGCCAAAAAATTCATACAAAAACCATTCCCTCAAAGTGCGGCTCCGATGCCCATTCCCAAAAAGTTTCGCATGCCCGATATACCCAAATATAACGAAACAACCGACCCCAATGAGCATATTACTTCATACACTTGCAGGATCAAAGGAAATGATTTGAACGACGATGAGATCGAATCGGTCTTGTTAAAAAAGTTTGGAGAAACATTATTGAAAGGAGCTATGATTTGGTATCACAACTTAGCTCCTAACTCTATTAACTCGTTTGCTATGTTAGCGGATGCCTTCGTGAAAGCACACACCGGGGCCATAAAGGTGGCCACGAGAAAATCGGATGTCTTCAAAATAAAACAAAGGAACGACGAGATGTTAAGGGAGTTCGTGTCCAGGTTTCAGATGGAAAGATGGAATTACCACCGGTCTCCGACGACTGGGCAGTACATGCCTTTATGCAGGGTTTGAACAAATGGAGCTCGATTGCATCTCGACAATTAAAGCAGAACTTGATCGAGTATCTAGCTGTGATGTGGACAGCTGTGCACAACCGTTACCAATAAAAAATCAGGGTCAAGGACGATCAGTTGGGAGCGCCCTCGGGTTCGGTTCACCCTAATAGGTTCGCGGTCAAGCCCACGAGGGATACGAACAGGGAATCGAGATCGAACAGGGAACGGTATGAACCGTATGCCGATCGAAGGAACAACGATTTAGGTCTGAACGCTCCTCGGAATGATCGGAGAGACGATCGAGGTCAAAGTTCTCGAGGACTCATGAGTAAAAGCGGATTCGATAAGCATACCGATCCCACAGAGGCACCTCGATTCGATAAGCATACCGATCCCACAGAGGCACCTCGATTATCGGAGTACAACTTCAACGTAGATGCATCGGGGATTGTGTCGGCCATTGGAAGAATCAAAGACATCAAGTGGCCCAGGCCTATACAGACCGATCCTTCTCAAAGGAACCCGAATTTGATGTGCAAGTATCATGGCACACATGGTCATAGAACAGAAGATTGTAGGCAGCTAAGGGAAGAAGGGGCTCGGTTGTTCAACGAGGGCCACCTTCGAGAATTCCTAAGTGATCGGGCTAAGAATCACTTCAGGGAGAGAGATGCAAGGAAAAACGAGCTAGAAGAACCACAACATGTAATCCACATGATCATTGGCGGAGTGGATGTACCTCAACGTCCTATATTCAAATGCACCAAAGTATCAATCACAAGAGAAAAATAGACTTGGAGCTATGTGCCCGAGGACGTCTTATCATTCTGTGACGAGGAAGCGGAAGGCATATCTCAGCCTCACAACGACACCCTGGTAATCTCTATCCTTTTGAATAAAATTCAGGTTAAACGTGTTTTAGTAAATCCAGGTAGCTCAGCAAACATAATCAGAATGAGGGTCGTGGAACAACCCGGCCTACGAGATCAGATTGTACCTGCATCCCGGGTCCTGAATGGCTTCAACATGGCAAGCGAAACAACAAAGGGAGAGATTATCTTGCTAGTAAACGTAGCCGGGACCGTATAAGACACTAAATTCCATGTTATCGAAGGCGACATGAGGTATAATGCACTCCTCGGGGGACCGTGGATACACAACATGAGGGCAGTGCCTTCAACCCTTCACCAGATGATGAAATTCCCAACAGAGGAAGGAGTGAAAACAGTCTACGGAGAGCAGCATACTGCAAAAGAGATGTATGCAATTGAAGAAGTGGTGCCGATACCAGAGCCCTTAACCTCGGAGAAATCGAGCATCAAAGGTAAGCAGGCGGCTAAATAGCAATCACAGCCCCCAGCCTCGATGGAGTTGGAACAACAGGTAATCGAAGATGAAGAAGTGGATCTCCTTACTCCTCGAACCTTCGTCGTTCCCGAAGAGTCCGATGCAACCTAGTCAACTGTCGAGGAACTGGAGCAGGTCATACTTATCAAATACTTGCCCGAGAGAAAGGTATACCTGGGAATGGGATTGACTCCCGAACTCAAGAAAAAACTCATTCAATTTCTTATTGATAATATGGATTGCTTTGCTTGGTCTCATTTAGATATGACAGGGATTCCACCGGAAATCACCACACATCGGCTGAGCACCGATCCCAGGTTCGAACCGGTGAAGCAAAAAAGGAGGCCTCAGTCCGAGGTAAAACATGCCTTCATAAAAGACGAGGTAACCAAACTTCTTAAAATAGGATCCATTTGGGAGGTAAAGTACCCCGAGTGGTTAGCCAACGTAGTTGTGGTTCCTAAAAAAGGAAACAAGCTTAGAATGTGTGTAGACTATAAGGACTTGAACAAAGCATGTCCGAAAGATTATTTCCCATTGCCAAACATCGATCGAATGATCGATGCCACGGCTGGCCACGAGACCCTAACTTTTCTCGATGCCTACTCCGGGTATAATCAAATTCAGATAAACCCGGAGGACCAAGAAAAGACTTCATTTATTACTTAATTTGGCACTTATTGTTACAACGTAATGCCCTTCGGGCTTAAAAATGCAGGAGCTACATACCAACGCCTAGTTAACAAAATGTTCGAAGAACAAATAGGTAAAACAACGGAAGTTTATATTGATGATATGTTGGTTAAGTCCCTGTGCGCAGAGGACCATTTAGCTCATTTGCAGGAAACATTCGAAATATTGAGAAAATACAACATGAAGCTTAACCCGGAGAAGTGTGCCTTCGGAGTCGGCTCGGGTAAGTTCCTCATCTTCATGGTGTCAAATCGGGGTATCGAGATTAACCCCGACAAGATCAAGGCCGTCGAGGATATCAAGATCGTGGATAACATGAAAGTAGTGCAAAGGCTAACGGGGCGAATAGCTGCTTTGGGTCGGTTCATTTCGAGGTCGTCAGATCGAAGTCACCATTTCTTTTCCTTGCTCAAAAAGAAAAAGGATTTTGCATGGACCCCGGAATTCCAACGAGCCTTGGAGGAACTAAAGCGATACTTGTCGAGCCCGCCTTTGCTTCATACCCCAAAGGTAGACGTAAAGCTTTACCTATATTTGGTTATGTTAGAGATAGCGGTAAGTGGGGTACTAGTTTGAGAAGAGCAAGGTACGCAATTTCCTGTTTATTATGTAAACCGAACTCTAGGAGATACCGAAACAAGGTACCCTCACTTAGAAAAATTAGCACTTGCATTAATAAGCGGATCTCGAAAGCTAAAACCATACTTTCAATGTCATCCTATATGTGTATTAACCACTTACCCTCTTCGAAATTTTTTGCATAAGCCCGAGCTATCGGGTCAATTGGCCAATGGGCCGTCGAACTTAGCGGGTACGATATCAAATATCAACCCCAAACGGCCATCGAGTCTCAAATCTTAGCTGACTTCGTGGCCGATTTTACGCTGACCCTCATACCTGAAGTGGAGAAAGAACTCCTTCTAAGCTCGGGTACAATATCGGGGGTATGGACCCTTTTTACAGACGGTGCCTCGAATGTAAAGGGATCCGGGCTTGGCATTGTCTTGAAGCCACCCACGGGTGATACTATTAGGCAATCTATCAAAACTCCAAGATTAACTTACAATGAGGCCGAGTGAGGCCATAATTGCAGGTCTCAAGCTAGCTAAAAGTTTGGGAGCAGAAGTCATCGAGGCCAAGTGTGATTCTTTGTTGGTAGTAAACAAGTAAACAAATGTTTTGAGGTTCGAGAGGATAGAATACAACGGTACTTAGATAAGCTACAGGTAACTTTGCACCGCTTCAAGGAGTGGACTCTAAATCATGTGCCTCAAGAACAAAATAGTGAGCCGATGCACTTGCTAATTTGGGATCCACGGTCGAAGAAGATGACATCGTCCTGGGGACTATCGTCCAATTATCGAAGTCTGTGGTTGAAGAGGGTCATGCCGAGATAATCAACGAGTTTAATGTGGGACTAGAGGAATAAGTATATCGACTATTTGAAGAGTGCAAAACTCCCGTCGGACCACAAAGAATCGAGGGCCCTACGAGCCAAGGCTGCTAGGTTTGCATTAGATGAACATGGAACATTGTACCGAAGAACATTCGATGGACCGTTGGCGGTATGCTTGGGACCAGGGGACACCGATTATGTTCTATGAGAAATCCATGAAGGCACTTGTGGGAACCATTCCGGTGCCGAATCTTTGGTCTGCAAACTTATTAGAGCAGGTTACTACTGGGATAGCATGGAAAAAGATACTAAGGAATTATTCAAAAAATGTGATAAGTGTCAAAGATTTGCACCGATGATCTATCAGCCCGGAAAACAACTCCATTTGGTCCCATTCCCGTGGCCTTTCATGAAATGAGGAATGGATATAGTCGGCCCTCTACCAAAGGCCCCAGGTAAAGCTAAATTTATTTTGTTTATGACTGATTATTTTTCTAAGTGGGTGGTAGCACAGGCCTTCGAGAAGGTCCGAGAAAAAGAAGTCATTGACTTTATCTGGAACTACATCATATGCCGATTTGGGATACCTGCCGAGATTGTATGTGACAATGGAAAGCAATTCATCGGTAACAAGGTAACGGAGTTCCTCGAAGCACATAAAATAAAGAGGATTTTATCGACACCGTACCACCCAACTGGAAATGGACAGGCCGAGTCAACAAACAAAACTATCATTTAAAATCTGAAGAAAAGGTTAGACGATGCAAAGGGAAAATGGAGAGAACTTTTACCCGAGGTCCTTTGGGCATATCGGACAACATCGAAGTCTAGCACGGGGGCCAACCCATTTTCTCTAGTATATGGTTCCGAGGCCCTCATCCCCGTCGAGGTCGGAGAACCCAGTGCCAGGTTTCGACATGCATCGGAGGAGTCAAATCACAAGGCCATGAAGGCTAGCCTCGAGTTATTAGATGAAAAGCGAGAAACAGCGCTTGTTCTGATGGCCGCGCAAAAGCAAAGGATCGAAAGATACTACAATAGAAGGACCAACATTCGACACTTTGGAATCGGAGACTTAGTTCTACGAAAGGTCACCCGTAATACTCGAGACCCTAATGAAGGGAAACTAGGCGAGTCCTCGTAGTTGTCGGTAAAGGATCTTACAAACTTAGCACAATGGAAGGTGAACAACTGCCAAACAATTGGAACATATCATTACTCAAACGATACTACTGCTAAGGTATGACTTTATCCTTTGTCCATTTGAGTTTAAAACTAACTTATTACATGTAACGACCCGGCCGGTCATTTTAAGAATTAACGCTCCGATCCCCCATTAATTGCATTCCCCGTGTTTATTTTTGCTATTGTGAGTTGCCGGGAAGATTTATTTGGAGTTTTGGAGAGTTTTGGGACACTTAGTCCCTAAAAGAGAGTTTAAATTTTTGAATTTGAACCATAGTCGGAGTAGTGTGAAGACGGCCTTGGAATGGAATTCCGTTGGTCACGTTAGCTCCGTTGGGTGATTTCGGGTTTAGGAGGGTGTTCGTATTGTGTTTTAGAGGTCCGTAGCTTATTTTAGGCTTGAAATGCCGAAAGTTGAATTTTCGAAGTTTTCGGTTCGATAGTGAGATTTTGATATCGGGGTCGGAATGGAATTTCGGAAGTTGGAGTAGCTCCGTAGTGTTGAATGCGACGTGCTTGCAAAATTTCAGGTCCTTCGGACGAGGTTTGATAGACCTTTTGATCGAAAGCGTAATTTGAGAGTTTTTGGAGTTCTTAGGCTTGAATCCGATGTTAAATTGGTGTTTTGATGTTGTTTTGAGCGTTCTGAAGGTTGGAACAAGTTTGAATGATGTTTTAGGATTGGTTGGCATGTTTGGTTGAGGTCACGGGGGCCTCGGGTGAGTTTCGGGTGCTTAACGTAAGTTGAATTGGACTTGGGAAAATTTGATGTTGGCTGAACCTGTCATAACCGCACCTACGTGAATGGGACCGTAGGTGAGGCACCGCAGAAACGGCTGAGAGACCGCAGATGCGGCCAGGTGAGGGAAAGCTAGAAGTCGCAGGTGCGGGATTGTGCACGCACCTGCGAGACCGCAGATGCGGTAAACTGGTCGCAGGTGCGGAAATGGAAAATTTAATGAATTATTGTAGGTGCGGTTCATTTTCCGCAGAAGCGGGACCGCAGGTGCGGTCCAAGGGCCGCAAATGTGGTTTCACTGGTCAGAAAAGGGGCAGAATCAAGGGTTAAGTTCAAAACTTGGAAAAATCAATTTGGAGCTCGGGTGAGGGCGATTTTGGGAGGATTTTGAATAGAAAATTAGTGGGTAAAGATTCCTAATCCCTTTCTATTTGTATTCCTATAATCTAATCTTAGTTTTGTCATTTAATTTCGGATTGGGATGAAAAATTGAGGAAAAGTGGAGAAAAGTTCTTAGGCATAATTTTGGGGTTTTGATCTAGATTTTGATGTCGGATTGGAATAATTTTGGTATAAATGAACTCGTGAGAGTATGAGGATTCTGAATTTATAAATTTACCCGATTCCGAGACGTGGGCCCGGGGGGAGGGGGGGGCGTTTTAGTTATTTTTTCCCTAATTTTGCGTATTAGCTTAGAATTAATTAGTTAAATTATTTACTTGAAGTGTTATTTACATTATGCAATTACTTTGAATAGATTTGGGCCATTTGGAGTCGGATACTCATGGCAAGAACGTGGTATAGACTTGATTGAGCTGGTTCGAGGTAAGTGGCTTGTCTAACCTTGTGTGGGGGAACTCCCTTTAGGATTGGTACTGTGATATCTGAAATGCCTTATACGTGAGGTGTCGAGCGCGTACTTGTGCTGATTGTTGAAAATCCTGTTTTCCATTTAAGTATCTATATTTCGTATTTTACTTTACTGTTTACGCTACTTGAACTTTGAGCTTACTGTTAGCCTAGGAAAGCATGCCTAAATGACTATATTGTCTACTTGCTTAAACTGCCTTATCTGAAACTCTGTGCATCATGCTAGGTTAGAATTACCTGTCTATTTTGATATTAAATTGAAATGAGTTGATTATTCTTGTATTGTTGCTGCATGTTTACATTGGGACTACGGGCGGTTCCCGGTAGATCCCCCTTGTCTCTTTATTTGGGACTACGGATGTGGTATTCCGGTAGATCCCCCTGCACACGGTTCCCGGTAGATCCCCCTTGTCTCTTTATTTGGGACTACGGATGTGGTATTCCGGTAGATCCCCCTGCACAGTGATATGGATTACGGGACAGCACCCGGGAGATCCACTGATTATTTACTTTTGGGACTATGGATGTGGTATTCCGGTAGATCCCCCTGCACAGTGATATGGACTACGGGACAACACCCGGGAGATCCATTGATTATTTACTGTTGGGACTACAGGACGGGATCCTGGTAGACCCCCGATTGTTATCTCTAAGTTGGGTTGTATACCTTTTGTGATTATTTGCCTTGGTTGTGGTTGTTGTTCTCTCATTATCTGTATTTCTTTACTACTGCTCATCTTCCTTATATATTATTGTATATGACCGGTAGGGCCCTGACCTTCCTCGTCACTACTTGACCGAGGATAGGCTTGGCACTTACTTGGTACCGCTGTGTTGTACTCATGCCCTTTCCTGCACATGTTTTTCATGTGCAGATCCAAGTACTTCGACTCAACCCTACTACCCTTGAGGCGAGGCGATTCTCTAGAGACTTCGAGGTATATCTGCCGCGTCCGCAGATCGAGGAGTCCCTTTCTATTCTCTTTTATAGCTTTAGCCCTTCTGTACTTATTTTGATTTAGACATTCTGGTGTTAGAACACAATGTAGTATCTATAGCTTGTGATTCATGGGTTTCTGGGTTTTGGGAAGTTGTCCAGTTTGAGAATGATATTTGTATATACCGAGCGGCATCTTAAACATTCATTATGTTATTCCGCAGTTTTATTGGTTTTATCTGTTATTTTCCCTTTTTGAGCAATTGTTAGGCTTACCTAGTCGTAGAGACTAGGTACCGTCATGATAGTTTATGGAGGGCGAACTGGGGTCGTGGCATGTGGAGCAGATCCCAGAGGTTATACCGGCATAGCCTGTAGCCCCAGCTCAGCCCGAGGAGAGGGCAGTAGCTTCAGAGGAGGAGCAGAAGAGGCTGGAGAGGTTCAAGAAGTATCAGCCTCCTACATTCAGTGGACTAGCCTCAGATGATGCTCTTGGATTTCTAGAGGAGTGCTACCGTATCCTCCGTACCATGGGTATATCAGGATCGAGTGGGGTTTCCTTCACTACCTTCCAGCTTTGAGGAGCCGCCTATTAGTGGTGGCGTGCTTATGAGTTAGACAGTCCGGATGAGGCAGCTTCCCTGACTTGGGCTCAGTTTTCAGATATGTTCACGAGAGAGTATGTTCCCCAGAGTCTCAGGGACGCTTGGCATGCAGAGTTTGAGCATTTGCGCCAGGGTACTATGACTGTCTCGGAGTATGCTGTCCGTTTCACCGACTTGGCTAGACATGCACCAGCTTTGGTTTCTACTGTTCGCGAGAAGGTTCGCCGGTTTATTAAGGGGCTCATTCCCAGCATCAGTTCTAGTATGGCTCGGGAGTTGGAGATGGATATTTCTTATTAGCAGGTGGTGAGCATTGCTAAGAGAGTAGAGGTATGCATGCTCGGGACAGAGAGGAGAGGGAGGCCAAGAGGTCTCGAGAGTCAGGCCATTATTCTGGTGCCCGTGCCCCAGCTTCAGCTCGTCATGGTAGGGGTTATATGAGTTGCCCCGTTCATTCAGCTCTTCCAACAGCCAGTGGTATTCCAGCTCCTCCTAGACCTCAGGAGCCTTATTATGCACCACCAGTATCTAGTGCGCCTCCTGCACGGGCGTTTCCAGTGGTCAGTCCAGCAGACCTGGCCCGAGCCAGTCACAACCGCCACGTCCTCCCAGAGCTTGTTTTGAGTATGGTAACATATGCCATATGGTGAGGGATTGCCCTAGACTTGGGAGGGGTGCACCTTCACAGACTTCTCAGCCACAGTGCATTCCGCAGAGTTCTCAGGCTATGATCACAGCACCAGTTGCTACCCCACCTGCTCAGCCAGCTAGAGGTGGAGGTCTGGGAGGTAGAGGTCGCCCTCGAGGGGGAGGCTAGACCAAATACTATGCCCTTCCTGCCCGTACTGAGGTTGTCGCCTCCGATTCTATCATTACAGGTATTATCCCGGTCTATCATAGAGATGCATCGGTTCTATTCGATCCAGGCTCCACTTATTCTTATGTGTCCTCTTATTTTGCCCCGCATTTGGGCGTATCTCGGGATTTTTTGAGTTCTCCTGTTTATGTTTCTACTCCTATTGGAGATTCTCTTGTTGTGGACCGCATTTATCGGTCGTGTTTGATTGCTCTTAGTGGTTTTGAGACCAGAGCCGATTTGTTATTGCTCAGCATTGTAGACTTTGATGTTATCTTGGGCATGGACTGGTTGTCACCCCATTATGCTATTCTTGATTATCATGCAAAAACTATGACGCTGGCTATGCCGGGTGTGCCGCGAGTAGAGATGGGGGGTACTTTAGATCATACTTCCAGTAGAGTTATTTCGTTCCTTAAGGCTCAGCGTATGGTTGAGAAGGGGTGTGATTCATATCTAGCTTATGTGAGAGATGTCAGTATTGATACCCCTACAGTTGATTCAGTCCCAGTAGTACGGGATTTCTCTGATGTGTTTCCAGCTGATCTTTCGGGCATGCTGCCCGATAGAGATATTGATTTTGGCATTGATCTGTTGCCGGGCACTGAGCCTATCTCTATTCCTCTGTACCGTATGGCTCTTCCTGAGTTGAAAGAGTTGAATGAGCAGTTACAGGAATTGCTTGATAAGGGTTTCATTCGGCCCAATGTATCACCTTGGGATGCTCCTGTCTTGTTTGTGAAGAAAAAGGATGGTTCGATGCGTATGTGTATTGATTATTGCCAATTGAACAAGGTTATAGTGAAGAACCATTATCCTTTGCCTCGTATTGATGACCTGTTTGATCAGTTACAGGGTGCTCTTGTGTTTTCTAAGATTGACTTACGTTCAGGCTATCATCAGTTGAAGATTCGGGAGCCAAACATCCCGAAGACTGCCTTCAGGACTCGGTATGGCCATTACAAGTTCCTTGTTATGTCATTTGGGCTGACCAATGCCCCAGCAGCCTTCATGCACTTGATGCACATTGTATTCCGGCCATATCTTGACTCATTCGTCATTGTCTTTATTGATGACATTCTGGTATATTCTCAAAGTCGGGAAGATCATGAACAACACCTGGGGATAGTGCTTCAAACTTTGAGAGAGAAGAAATTATATGCTAAGTTCTCGAAATGTGAGTTTTGGTTGGATTCCATGGCATTCTTCGGTCACGTGGTATCTAGTGAGGGAATAAAGGTGGATCCGAAGAAAGTGGAAGCAGTGCAGAGTTGGCCCAGACCATCCTCAGCTACAGAGATCCGCAGTTTTCTTGGCTTGGATTATTACTGTCGATTTGTTCAGGATTCTCGTTGATTGCAACGCCTATGACCAGGCTGACCCAGAAGGGTGCTCCGTTCCAGTGGACGGAAGAGTGTGAGGAGAGCTTTCAGAAGCTTAAGACAGCTTTGACTACAGCCCTAGTTTTGATATTGCCTACCGGTTCGGGGTCTTATGCTGTCTATTGTAATGCCTCGAGGGTTGTCCTTGGAGCGGTATTGATGCAGGACGGTAGGGTGATTGCCTATGCGTCCAGGCAGTTGAAGGTACATGAGAAGAATTATCCTGTCTATGATCTCAAGTTAGCTGCTATTGTTCACGCCTTGAAGATCAGGCGTCATTATTTGTACGGTGTGCCTTGTGAGATTTATACTGATCACTGGAGTTTGCAGCATCTGTTCAAGCAGAAGGATCTTAATTTGAGCCAGAGGAGGTGGTTAGAGCTGCTGAAGGACTATGATGTCACTATTTTGTATCACCCGGGCAAGGCCAATGTGGTAGCCGATGCTTTGAGTCGCCGGGCGGAGAGTTTGGGGAGTTTGGCTTATTTACCAGCAGCAGATAGGCCCATGGCGATGGATGTTCAGGCCTTAGCCAGTCAGGTGTGAGATTGGATCTTTCGGAGCCTAGTCGGGTCCTTGCTTGTGTGGTTTCTCGGTCTTCCTTGTTTGATCGTATCCGGGAGCGTCAGTTTGATGACCCTCATTTGCTTGCCCTCAAGGACAAGGTTTTGCATGGCGATGCCAGAGACGTGAATATTGGTGATGACGGGGTATTGAGGATGCAAGGTCGGGTTTGTGTTCCCAATGTTGATGGGCTTCGGGAGTTGATTCTAGAGGAGGCCCATAGTTCGCGGTATTCCATTCATCCGGGTGTCGCGAAGATGTACCAGGATTTGAGTCAGCACTATTGGTGGAGGCGGATGAAGAAAGATATAGTTGGGTTTGTAGCTCGGTGCCTCAATTGTCAGCAGGTAAAGTATGAGCACCAGAGACCAGGTGGATTGCTTTAGCAGATAGAGATTCCGGAGTGGAAGTGGGAGCGGATCACTATGGACTTCGTAGTTGGGCTCCCACGGACTTTGAAGAAGTTCGATGCCATTTGGGTGATTGTGGATTGGCTGACCAAGTCCGCGCATTTCATTCCTATGTGTACCACCTATTCTTCGGAGCGGTTGGCGGAGATTTATATCCGGGAGATTGTCCGTCTGCATGGTATTCCAGTTTATATTATTTCAGATAGAGGTACTCAGTTCACATCACTGTTTTGGAGGTCCGTACAGCGTGAGTTGGGCACTCGGGTGGAGTTGAGCACAACATTTCACCCCCAGACGGACGGACAGTCCGAGCGCACTATTCAGATTCTTGAGGATATGCTTCGTGCGTGTGTGATGGAGTTTGGAGGTTCTTGGGATCAGTTCTTGCCACTGGCTGAGTTTTCTTACAACAACAGCTATCACTCCAGCATTCAGATGGCACCGTATGAGGCCTTGTATGGTAGGCGGTGTAGATCCCCGTTGGGTTGGTTCGAGCAGGGCGAGGCTAGATTATTGGGCACAAACTTGGTACAGGATGCTTTGGAGAAAGTCAAGGTAATTCAGGATAGAATCCGTACAGCCCAGTCCAGACAGAAGAGTTATGTGGACCGGAAGGTTCGTGATGTTTCATATATGGTTGTAGAGCGGGTTTTGCTGCGGGTTTCGCCTATGATGGGCGTTATGAGATTTGGGAAGAAAGGGAAATTGAGTGTAAGGTTTATTGGCCCTTTTGAGATATTGCGGCGTGTTGGGGAGGTTGCTTATGAGCTTGCCTTACCTCCCACCGTGGAGAAGTTCATCCGGTATTTCATGTCTCGATGCTCCGGAGGTATCACGGTGATCCGTCGCACGTGTTGGATTTCAGTTCACTCCAGTTGGACAAGGATCTATCTTATGTTGAGGAGCCAGTGGCGATATTCGACAGGCAGGTTCGAAAGCTGAGGTCAAAGAACATTACATCAGTGAAGGTTCAGTGGCGGGGTCAGCCGGTCGAGGAGGCGACCTGGGAGACCGAGCAGGATATGCGCAGCCGTTACCCTCATCTTTTCACTACTTCAAGTATGTCTGTATTCTCATTCGAGGACGAACGAATGTTTAAGTGTGGGAGGATGTAACGACCCGGCCGGTCGTTTTAAGAATTAACGCCCCGATCCCCCATTAACTGCATTCCCCGTGTTTGTTTCTGCTATTGTGAGTTGCCGGGAAGATTTATTTGGAGTTTTGGAGAGTTTTGGGACACTTAGTCCCTAAAAGAGAGTTTAAGTTTTTGAATTTGGACCGTAGTCGGAGCAGTTTAAAGACGGCCTCGGAATGGAATTCCGCTGGTCCCGCTAGCTCCGTTGGGTGATTTCGGGTTTAGGAGCGTGTTCGGATTGTGTTTTGGAGGTCCGTAGCTTATTTTAGGCTTGAAATGCCGAAAGTTGAATTTTTGAAGTTTCCGGTTTGATAGTGAGATTTTGGTATCGGGGTCGGAATAGAATTCCGGAAGTTGGAGTAGCTCCGTAGTGTTGAATGTGACGTGCTTGCAAAATTTCAGGTCATTCAGACGAGGTTTGATAGACTTTTTGATCGAAAGCGTAATTTGAGAATTTTTGGAGTTCTTAGGCTTGAATCCGATGTTAAATTGGTGTTTTGATGTTGTTTTGAGCGTAGATGCGGCCAGGTGAGGGAATGCTAGAAGCCGCATGTGCGGGATTGTGCACGCACCTGCGAGACTGCAGATGCGGTAAACTGGTCGCAGGTGCGAAAATGGAAATTTAATGAATTATCGCAGGTGCGGTTCATTTTCCGCAGAAGCGGGACCGCAGGTGCGGTGCAAGGGCCGCAGATGCGGTTTCACTGGTCAGAAAAGGGGCATAATCGAGGGTTAAGTTCAAAACTTGGAAAAATCGATTTGGAGCTCGGGTGAGTGCGATTTTGGGAGGATTTTGAAGAGGAAATCAGTGGGTAAGGATTTCTAATCCCTTTCTAGTTGTATTCCTATAATCTAATCTTAGTTTTGTCATTTAATTTCGAATTGGGATGAAAAATTAAGGAAAAGTGGAGAAAAGTTTTTAGGCCTAATTTTGGGGTTTTGATCTAGATTTTGATGTCGGATTGGAATAATATTTGTATAAATGAACTCGTGAGAGTATGAGGATTCTGAATTTGTAAATTTTACCCGATTCCGAGACCTGGGCCCGGGGGGCGGCAGTGGGGAGGGGGGCGTTTTGGTTATTTTTCCCCTTATTTCGCATATTAGCTTAGAATTAATTAGTTAAATTAGTTACTTGACGTGTTACTTACATTATGCAATTACTTTGAATAGATTTGGGCCATTTGGAGTCGGATCTCTAAGTTGGGTTGTATACCTTCTGTGATTATTTGCCTTGGTTGTGGTTGTTGTTTCTCTCATTATCTGTATTTCTTTACTACTGCTCATCTTCCTTATATATTATTGTATAAGACCGGTAGGGCCCTGACCTTTCTCGTCACTACTCGACCGAGGTTAGGCTTGGCACTTACTGGGTAACGCTGTGGTGTACTCATGCCCTTTCCTGCACATGTTTTTCGTGTGCAGATCCAGGTACTTCGACTCAGCCCTACTACCCTTGAGGCGAGGCGATTCTCTAGAGACTTCGAGGTATATCTGCCGCGTCCGCAGACCGAGGAGTCCCTTTCCATTCTCTTTTATAGCTTTAGCCCTTCTGTACTTATTTTTATTTAGACATTCTGGAGTTAGAACACAATGTAGTATCCATAGCTTGTGATTCATGGGTTTCCGGATTTTGGGATGTTGTCCAGTTTGAGAATGATATTTGTATATGCCGAGCGGCATCTTAAACTTTCATTATGTTATTCCGCAGTTTTTTTGGTTTTATCTGTTATTTTCCCTTTTTCGCAATTGTTAGGCTTACCTAGTCGTAGAGAGTAGGTGCCGTCACGATAGTTCACGGAGGGTGAACTGGGGTCGTGACATTACATATTTTCGATCGAAGATATCGAAAGGTACGCGATCTCGAAGACACTCTTTTTACACGAAGGCCTTAGGTTTTAAAGCATGCATTGCACTCTTTTCCCAAATGGGTTTTACCGGCAAGGTTTTTAATGAGGCAACAATTATGTGTTACTTAAGGAAAACTCAACAGTATCCAAGGCTTCTTTTCATTCAACCACGAATACTGGGGGGAATCACCCTCGGAGGTTATATTTTTGAGGAAAATACTTCACGCCTAAGAGGGCCTCGATAGGAAAATTTTCTAATGGGCCAAACGGTCAAATGAACCGTGTCCATATAGAATAGCCGAGCCCCAACAGCGGTACATGTACACTGTATCAATTATTTGAAGAAGCATCCTGTTTATATCAAAAATACTTTGTGTCTCAAAGAAGTCTACTATTATACGAGCTCTACACTTACAATCCTTCGGGAAACGGCTCAAGGGCCAAAACACGAATATAACCCCGAGACACTCGGGGACTGTTATCGACAGTCAAGATATTCGAGCCATCAAAAACTCGGACTCTTAAGACCTCAAAGAGGCATCCCCTCGAAATAAAGGCCAAGGCCAACATACTCGGGGACTAACTTTTAGAATAAGTTCGAAAAGTTATCGGGAAACAAATCAAAGAGACACACCCGAAGGCTACGGGCATACTAAAGACTACGGTCATGTAAAAGGCTACAGCCATACTAAAGACTATGGTCATATAAAAGGCTACGCCATACTAAAGACTACGGTCATATAAAAGGCTACGGCCAAAATAATGCGGCTCGGAGACGTCCGACTTTCGCCATAAATTAAAGGCCTTCAAACACTTTGAAATAACCGGTTAAATCAGGCTACCCTCGGCAAAAGCAAAAGTGCTTCGATAAATTCAGCCCTCAAATAATCTAAAGGCTTCGATAACATCAGCCTTCGAAAAAACCTCAAAAGGAATTCGATTATGTTGGCACAAACAAACTATTGATAAGGTTTCGATTCATTGAACCTTCGAAAAACCCAATGGGTACAACAAACAAATGCTAAGGCATAACAAAATTTTCACTAAGTCTTTTAGCCGAAAAGAGGAAAAAATTATATAGCCATCCTAGAGGCCGAATTGTCCCAATTTAAAGAGCCTAAGGACCAATTTAAAGAGCCTAAGGGCCAACTTAAAGAGCCTAAGGGCCGATATATAAGAGCTTAAGGGCCAACTTCGAAAGGCTTAAGGGCCAAAAATATATAGTTCGAGACTCCGTTCTCACTCGACTCGGACTCAAGAGTCACGATATCTCGAGCTCACATGGAATTGATTTAAACTTAGCTCGAGGATTATTGTATCTATCGACAAAGACCTAAGGGTTTATTATATCCCGAGTCCAAACCAATTCTCGGACCAATCATTCAAGTTATACAATCGAAGTATTCCATAAATAAAGACAATATGAAATCCAGCACAAGTCAAAAATGAGATAAAAAGTTCCTCTTGTATTTCCAAAAGATGATTACAAAAGATACTTACACAAGGGATACTTGCACGAAAACAAAATAAGGAAACCTAAACCTACTTCAGGGTCACATCTTGGCAGCCGCATCTTCAGGAGCCGCATCTTCGAGAGCCTCACCCTCGGGGACTTCATCCTCGTCTCCTCCACTCTCGGAGCTGCTGGATGAATCATCCTCACCAGAAAGCAGAGCGGCAGCCTCTTCTTCCAAAATCTTCGCCCTTTCAATATCGGATGAGAGATCGAAGCCGCGAGCATGTACCTCCTCAAGGGTTACCCTTCGAGACTGCCGCCTAGTGTGGTCAAGTGCACTTGATAACTTAACCTCAGCCGCAGAAGAGGTCTCCTTTGCCCGAGCATTAGCCGCTTTAGCCTCGTCTCGATATGAGGATATAATTGCCTCAGCATCAGATTTGGCCTTGGCCAGCTCAGCAACGGACTCAGCTTTAAGCTCCTCAATTTTGCGGCCTCGAGCCAGGCTCTCCTCCTTCACACTTTGAAGCTGACGTTCGAGTGAAGCCAGCTGCTCCCAAAGAGTTTCTTTCTCGGAGGCAAGAATGTCCATGCCTTTCCTCCACCCCAGGGTCTCGGCCTCCTTCATCTTAAGCTCATCACGAAGCTGCTCCACCAGCTCCCCCTTTTGTTGAAACTGCAAAGCAAAAGCGTTAGAGGACCGATCGGCCAAGTCCATGACAAAACTTTAGAGGGAATATTACCTCTTTGGTAATATCGGTTTGTTGTTGGCAGGCCTTTGCCAATTCGGCTCGAAGATCACTGATTTCCTTCTATTTCTTGACATAGAGGGTTTTAAGACTGTCCATCTCTTCCGAGATCTTCTTAAGCTCAGCCTCACATCGAGCAAGATCAGCTTGAGACTTGGAAAATGCCCTTTTATGGAGCACCACAGCCTTCATAAAAAGGGGGAAAGTTAGACTCGGGACAGCAAGAACAAAGCGCAGACGTAATTTTAAAAGACAGAAAACTCACTTGTTTGAAGAGTCGACGAGCCTCATCAAAGATGAAAGAAGCATCTGGGTCGGGGCCATCTTTAATCCTTGCGAGGCATTCTCGAAAGATGTCAAGCCCTTCGTGGCTCGCCCCTACTTTAGAAGATCTCATGTTCTAAGCATCTCGGATTTTCCCCTCGGAGAACTCGGGACCAGGCGGTGAGTCATCCACATTGATTACCCCAAGCGATCCACTCGGGGCATTCTCTTCTATTTGAAGGGGCTCGGGGTCGGGCCCCTCGGCCTCGCTCTCCAAATGGCCTCCTAGGCGAGGTGCCTTTTTTCTGCCCGATGGCTCGGGGACTTTGTTTGAACTCCCCTCGGAGATCTCTTCGGCTCTAGAATGAACCACATCAACCATCACCGGTTCGATAGATTTCGAAGCACCGGTGTTTCCTCTTTTACGAGCTACCAACATGCAGTCATCATCTTCTTCTTACTCCTGATCCTGAAGGCGTTGGGCCATTTCCGGAGATAAGGCCACCGTATCGGCCTTGGATTTTCGAGCCGCGCTTTTCTTGGGCTTCGAGGGATTCGCAAGTGACTCCCTTTTTCTTTTCTTTTCTTTAGAAGGCTTCGGGATCTCTTCTTCACCAGCCGGGGCCGGCCGCATAGCAATGGCGTCTTCGAGACCTGCACAAAAATAAAGTAAGTATTCCACTAAAGAAGTAAAAGTAAACAAACAAGAGAACTCACCATGATTTTTAGCCTCCCATCGGCCCTTGGCCAAATCTCGCCAGCAACGCTCTGAATACGAGGAAGTGGAAGCCAGCTTTCGGACCCAGCCTTCAAGGTCCGGGGCTGCACTAGGAAACCAAGCAGTAGCTGCGCCATCGAAAAGGGGTTAGACCAAGGGAAAAGTTAAAGCCGAGAAAAAGAAAATAAAGCAGGGTATAAAGTTACGATGTACTTACGTTTCATGTTCCACTCCTCGGGGAACAACATCCAATCAGCAGGAATCAAGTCGGAGGTCCTGACTCGGACAAACCGGCGCATCCACCCTCGGTCTTTGTCCTCATCGATACTGGAGAAGAGAGATTTCAAGGATCGGCGTTGCAATTTTATCAAGCCACCTCGGTAAAGTCGAGGACTGTACAGCCTGATCAGATGGTCGAGGGTGAAAGGCATCCCTTCGACCTGACTCGAAAAGAATCTGATCAAATGAACGATTTGCCAGAATGAAGGGTAGATCTGGCCAAGCGTCACTTGGTGTCATCGGAAAAAGTCAAGAATGACTGGATCTATGGGACCCTGAGCTGGAATTGCGGGGCCCAGCGTGAATGGATAGGTATACACGCTTAAGTACCCCGCTTTATATGTAGTAATGTCCTCCTCGGGGGAAGGGAGTCCTTCTTTACTTGCTCGATCTCGTCCTCGGTTATAAAATAGACATATCGGGACATGGGCTCGCATCGGCCTGGTGTCGATACAGGTTTCTCGATCTTGAAATCGGATGTTATTTCACACAGCGGAGGAATACACTCCTCAATACGAGGAAGCACTACCGCTTTACTCTTGGTTGGTTGAGAAGATGAAGAAGCTTTTTCTTTTTGGGGATCCGATTTAGATGTCTTTGCCATTGTAATACAGAAATTCAACAAAATAGAGAAGGTTGGTGATGATGTAAGAGCAAGTAAAAGAGAAGGGAGAATTTAGGGAAGTTGAAAGAGCTAATGAGACTTTGAGGACAATATGAGAATAAAGTTTGTAAGATTGTGAAGTTGATCTATTTATAGAGGTCATTTAAGTGTATTGAGGAAGCCAAAAAGCCGACCGTCAGTCGCCTCCAATTAATGACTTTGGGAACCGCACGAAAAGCAACCTTCAGTAACTTCAGCCGCTGACATCACGAGATTGGCATCAAGATCAAGGCGTCGAAGATCAATTCGTTTCTTATCGACCTACTCTAAGAAACGCGGGGACTATTTGTATACGGTCA
The DNA here is from genome assembly GCF_001879085.1 of Nicotiana attenuata. NCBI lineage: Eukaryota > Viridiplantae > Streptophyta > Magnoliopsida > Solanales > Solanaceae > Nicotiana > Nicotiana attenuata. The sequence continues at coordinate 54,251,984 of NC_031993.1, forward strand.
AAATCAGAGGCCTTCTATTTATAGGCTCGAAGGTCCATCCTGGGCCCAAGTCCGGGCAAGGTCGAGTTCGAGCCCGGTGAACCAGATTCGAGTTCGAAGACAGAGCACAACATCTGCCAGGGTCGAGTATGCTCGACCCCGGAATAGTACCGTTATAGACTTGTAATAGAATGGGCTAGATTCCTTCCACGTCCCCAAGATCATGACGCAAATCCCAGAATATGATTGTACGATTCTGTATTAGGCGGTTAGACAGTTGTATCAGGAATATTCCCTACTGTAAATAGAAATATTCCATATTTAGGATTCTCCTATTATATAAAGGGGACCCCAATCATTTGTAACAACACATAATCACCGAGAAAAGAATATACTCTCTGCTTTTTGTCTATTGTTCATCAGCATTGTCCTTTAGCTCTACTGTTCTTACTTTACTTTTCTTGCTTAATCGTTCTTGTTGTTCTAAGCCCACCTCGAGGTCACTAAGCTTGAAGTCACCGCTGTCAAGCAACATTGATTTGATTCACTTGTCTCTTTCATTTCTATTTCATATTTTTTGATTATTAATTGGTATTGAATTTAATCACATATCTTTAAAACCACAAATCAAATTTAATTGTTACTCATATTTTCGAGGTAAACAAATTTCTACTCAAAATTCAAAGTTTCTTTTATCCACTTTAGTTCCAAAACACTCGTCTCAATCCAAAATCATAACATATATAACAGGAAACACATAATGAGTATAAATTCTTCATATTTTAGTTCAACTACAATTAAAGTGTAGCAAATAATAGGTAAAGTAAAACAAAAAATCTATGTCTTTAGCCTACTATCAACTGACACATTTAGGTAACGACATTTATTAAAAAGTTATCTCCTTTATGGAGAGATTTTAAGAATTACTTGAAACGTAAGAGCAAGGATATGACGGTTGAAGGTCATATTGTTCGTGTAAGGATCGAAATGGACAACTAGATTGCTGGGAAAAAAAAGGGTCGTGAAAACTCAATAATAATGAGAGAAAATACTATTGAAGAGGCACCACCAAATAATAAAAAGAGAAGGAGTCTTCTGGACCAAAGAAATACCCGTTTAAGAAGAAGTTCAAAGGCAATTGTAAAAAAGTTGAACATAAGGTTGCGGACTGCCTTCTCCAAAGAAGAACAAGAAAAAGGTTCAAATGAATATGGTTGAAAAGAACAAGGAGATGAAGAACTTGTGAGCTATGTTTTCTGAATGCAACTTGGTAGGAAATTCCAAGGAATGGTGGATTGATCCATGAGCCATCCACAATATTTGTGCTAACAAAGGATTATTTGATTCTAATGCCCTTATAGGATCCAACAAGTCTATATTCATGGGGAACTACACAACTGCTAAAACTGATGGAGTTGACAAGATACTTTGAAGATGATTTCGGGAAAAGTATAACTCCAAACAATATTCTTCATGTTCCTGAAGTACGTAAGAACTTAGTTGCTACCATATTTCTCGTTAACAACGGGTTTAAGTGTGTGTTTGTTTCTAATAAGGTTATAATAAGTAAGAATGATGTGTATGTAGGAAAATATTACCTAACCGAGAACTTTTTTAAGCTGAATGTAATAGCCATTGAAATGAATAAAGTTCAAGCTTATAATTTCTTACTTGAGACAAATAATTCATGGCATGCATGTTTAGGTCACGCCAACTTCAATATCATGCATAAAATAATTAACTTGGAACTATTGTCTAAGTTTAAAAGTAATAAATTAAAATGCCAAATATATGTGAAATCAAAGTATGTTAAATATCCTTATAAGTCAGTTAAAAGGAATTCAAATCCTTTAGACTTAATTCACACAAATATTTATTACATGAAGTCAATACCATCTCGCGGTGGAAAGAAATATCCAGATATTGTTATATTACTTACTTTATAGTAAGGATGAAACAATTGATATATTTAAGCAATACAAAAATAAAGTTAAAATGCAAGTAAACAAAAAGTTCAAAATAATAAAAAGTGATAGAGGTAGCGAAAATAAATCTATTTTTGAAGAAATATGTTTGAAATCTGCCTCTTACTGGCCATAATCTAATAAAATTATAGGAAAAGATTAAAAAGTTAAAAGAGGCAATGAATGCCTTGTTGGTATATTGTGGTTTATCCCAAATCTTGTGGGGAAAAAGTATTCTTATAGTTAACCTAATACTCAACCAAATTTCACATAGCAAAACACAATCAATTCCATATGACAGATGAAAAGAAAGAAAGGTGTGACGACCCAAAGGGTCATCACCAGATTTCTCTCTTTTTTCGTGCTTCCGAGGCCTTGAAAACCTCACCTTTAGTTGTCTCGATTTACGTGGGCGGTCCCGGCGCGTAGCCGGAAAGACTATATGTTAAATTCTGTGAAAAATTTCAAAATGTGGCTTTAAAATGATTTAAAGTTGACTTCGGTCAATATTTTTGGTAAACGGATCCGGACCGGTGATTTGACGGTCCAGGAGGGTCCGTAAAAAAATATGGGACTCGGGCATGTGTCCGGAGTCGAAATCCGAGGTCTAGAAACCGAGTAAAAGAATTTTTCTAGGAAATTATTTTTCTGAAATTATTAAGGAAAGTGGAAATGAAAAATTGATTAAAAGACTATGGTATCGGGCTCGTATTTTGGTTCCGACGCCCGGTACAAGTCTTAAATATGTGTTAAGCGCTTTCTGTAAAGTTTGGTCGAAATCGGACGTCATTTGACGTGTTTCGGACCTAAATATCTAAAGTTGGAAGTTTAGGAAGTTATAATGAAAAATGATGAATTTGGGGCTTGATTCAATGATTTTGATGTTATTGTGGCGGCTTGATCGCTCGAGTAAGTTCGTAGGATGTTGTTGAGTTAGTGTGTGTGATTGGTTAGGAGCCCCGAATGCTCGGGAGTGTTTTCGGAGGTGTTCGGGGTGTTTTTAAACTTAGAAAGACTTCAGATTTTTCTGCAATTTTTACACAGAAAGACCCTTCTTCGCGTTCGCAGTGTTGCCTTCGCGTTCGCATAGCCTTGCTCTCTCCCTCCTTCGCGTTCGCGTTCTGGTCATCGCGATCGCGAAGCTCTGCTGCTTCCTTCAACGCGTTCGCGTTTCTCCTATCGCGTTCGCGTAGGCCCAGACCCCAGCCCCCAGAAAAATTTCTCTACGCGTTTGCAACCCCACTATCGCGAACGCGATGCTTCCAGTCCACCCGTCTTCGCGAACGCGACCCCTTGGTCGTGAACGCATAGAACAAAATCGCCCAGCTATAATTTTAAAATTTCAGAATCAGAACCTACGGGATTTATCCAATTTTCTCACGAGCTCTCTTCTCTCCCAAGCTTTAGGAAGCCATTAAAGCCCCCACTCTTCAAGACCACTTGGGTAAGTAATTCCCCACTCATTTCCTTTACTTTTCCTTCATTAATTAGCAAGTTTCTAAGCCTAAATCATGAAATCAAAGTAGAAATTAGGGGTTTTGGGTAGAGTTAGGGTTTTGAGAATTTTGGGTGATTCAACCTCAATTTGGGGTCGAATCTTAAAACAAATTATATGTTTGGACTCGTGGGGTTATGGTGACTAGGTTTTGGTCCGAGCCTTGTGTTTGGACCATGTGGGCCCGGTGTCGAATTTTGGTATTTTTGGAAGAATGCTAGGAAATTCATATCTAGGCTATGGGATGTTGCCATTGAGTCTTTATTGATACTATTGAATTAATTATGCCTAGATATCATTGTTTCGGAGTCGGATTGTAGAGGAAAGGCGATATTTGAGGATTGATTGCTATTCTTTGGACCGAGGTAAGTGTTTGATCTAACTTTGGCTTGAGGGAATAGGATTAGAGTGTTATTATTTGCTAATTGCTAAATGAATCGAGTACGGTGTATAGGCATGGTGACGAGTATCTATACACCGGTGTCTAGCATGACCGTGGGTCCTTGTATGTACTTATCCTGATATTGTTATGACTCTTCCATGTTAATTGATGAATTCTATGAAATGTGAAGAGTATGAGGACTAATTATGAATTGTAAATTCTTTGGAGCGTTGGCTCGAACGACAAAAAGACTATTGAGTAAGAAATGAAAGAAATAGAAAGTGATATGATTAATCCCTTGCCGGGATGGTTTGAGTATATTGACTATCTCCTTTGCTGAGATTTAGCTGTCAATTGTGTAATTCCCTTGCCGGGACATTTCTTATTATTTGTTTATCCCCTCGCTCCGTTTGTTTGTGATTACTGTTTGGGTGAGGAAGAGTGATAATGCACGAAGGGTCATTCCGTGCCATGCTTTGATTATATTTGCACGAAGGGTCATTCCGTGCCATGTTTTGATTATATTTGCACGAAGGGACATTCCGTGCTCTGATTTGATTATAATTGCACGAAGGATCATTCCGTGCCATGATATGAGAGTTACGTGAGGGAAAGCACGAAGGGTGATGCCGTGCACTTTATTTGATTGCTTTTGGTGAGAATGAGAGTAAAAACACGAAGGTTGATGCCGTGCAACTACTGATTTTCCTGCTCTCATTAATTATTGTTATTGCCCTGTTTCTTACGTAAATTGTTGACTTTATATCCGGACTGTACTCCCCCATAGTATGCTCCCCTCCCTCTTAACTGTTTAATTGCTTTGTTCTTTCCTTTTATTGCATATAGATATTGAACTGCACAGGTTGGTCTGGTAGTCCTGTCTAGCCTCGTCACTACTTCGCCGGGGTTAGGCAAGGCACTTACCAGCACATGGGGTCGGTTGTGTTGATGCTACACTTCTGCGCTCTTTTGCACAGATCACGGTACCGGAGCAGCTTTTGGACCACAACAATAGTATATCGATCGGGAGCTGACTTCAGTCCAGGGACTTACGTGGTAGCCTAGCCGGCGTTCGCAGGCCGAAGTCCCTTTCCATATCTTCAGTTTGTTTTCATTGTACCGAGACAGACATTATGTATTTTCTATTCAGACTTGTTTGTAGCACTCTTTAGTGGTTCGTGAGATAGCGACTCCAGTCTTGGGTAGAGAAATATTAAACTTTCGCATTTTGGATTTTCAGTTATTTATGTTTTAAAGACTTTCGCTCATAGTTAAATGACTCGTTAATATTGCTATTGTTGGGTTGTTATCGGAAAATGTTTTAAATGCTTGGCTTGCCTAGCTCCGACAATAGGCGCCATCACGACTCCCGATGGTGGGAAATTCGGGTCGTGACAAAAGGCCAACTTAAAATATTATAAATATGGGGTATTCGGTTAAAGTACAAGTTCTCTAACCCAAAAGGGTAAAATGGGACTAAAAACTGTTGATTGTGTTTTTATAAGATATACACCCAATAGTAAAGAATATCAATTTTTAGTTCACAAATTAAAAAATCCTGACACGTATAAATAAAGTAATAAGGTCAGACAATGCTAAAGTCTTTGAAAAATATATATCCACGTAAAAAGGAAGGTGAGTCGTCTAGCAAAATCTAAGCGACCTCAGGAAGAATCAAAGAAAAATATATCTAATGAGGAGAATCCAAAGTAATAAACGTCAACATCAACTTCCTTTGGACTAGTTTTTTTTTATATTATTATTGGAAAATGAGCCTCAAACTTTTAAAGAAGTTATGTCTTACTCGGAAGCACAATTTTAAAAAGAGGCAATTAATAGTGATATAGAAATCACATTTAATATTCATAACCTTGGGCAACAATTTGGGGATTAAATTTCTTAAGAATACAAAGTGAAGTCTATGGGCTCAGATCTTTTTTTTGCCTATGTTACGAAACTTAGCTCAAAGTAATAATATAAAACAAGAAAATAGATAAGAATGTAGGGAGCAAGAGAGAAGAGATTCTTATTTCTTCCATATATTCAAGTGTGTTACAAAATAACTTCTCATCCTCTATTTATAGTACTACATAGAGGTATACCAAAAGAATTCCATAAATATGCCATTAAGCATTTGAGATCATGGTGGAAGATCATGGGGGAGGTATGGAGTTACAACCATAACTCCATAAGTATTAGAGTAGTGGGAGTTATGGACATAATGGAGAAGAGTAGTGGGTATTACTCATTTGGTTGTTATGGACATCCACCATAATCATATTTTATAGCACTCCCCCTTGGATGTCCATAATAATGTGCCTCGTTAAAACCTTACTAAAAAACCCATGGGAAAAAATCTTAGTGAATGAAAAAGAGTACACATATCTTGTAATACGCATTATTTGCTGCCTCGTTAAAAACCTTGCTAGGAAAACCCAGTGGGATAAAACCTCAGCTAAGGAAAAAAGAGTGTGGCACGTATCTTACTCCTCTTGATGAAAATATCACTTTACTTTTCGGAAATGACGCATTCCAATCCCGTATACCAGCTTCTCAAATGCTGGGGTTGGTAATGATTCATTGAACAGATCCACCAAATTATCAATCAAATAAATTTGTTGAACGTCTATATCACCAATTTGTCGAAGATCATGTCTGAAAAGAACTTTGGTGAAATATGCTTTATTTTGTTGCCTTCAATATATCCTTCTTCCAATTGATATAAGCAAACAACATTATCTTCAGTATTATTGGAATCTTCTCTTCAAAGAAAAGTCACACGTCTGTTGTGTGTTGAGCCCCTTGCGTTATCAGTTGCTTATCTTGGCATGACTTGAATAAGTATCAACAATTAACTGCCTTGTAAAATGATAATATGGCAGTACTCTCACATGCAAATAGATTGTTTGAAGAACGAACTTCAGAAAAATGCCTGCATTTGCATAACCAACAAAATCTTGGCAATATTTGTTAGAGTAAATAAATCTACATCAAGTATTCCTTTTGAAATATAACACTAATTGTATTCCAATATCTCCACATAGGAATAAAACTATATCTCGCTAGCATATTGTTATACTCATGGTTCTAGCCAGATATGTTAGTGCACCAATTGCACTAGACACAAAAACAAATCATATACGCCATGATCGCTCTAATCTACATAAGGATTTGCCGAAGATTTATTTAATAAATTTCTTGAGAACCTTAATTTGCTTCAAAACAATTTAAGTTATTCAAGGATTTTCATTATATGCATATCAAATGTATTGTCAGACCAAAATCTAAAATGACTCCATTCCCCGCAGGAGAACATGTCTCCATATAACTAATACCAGGATATTTACGAAAATTTTGTGCCACAAGTCGTCTTTATGTCTATAGACTTGATTTTTCATTTCACTTTCAGGTGTGGGGACTATCCGTCCAACTTCACATTTTTCGGGTGAAGTCAATTTCATTGCGTATTTTTCATTTGGCCAATTATTTATCTGTCCGAATTCCATGACAGATTTGAGCTCAAGATCCTCGTCAATATTAATAAAATTGACCGCTATGTTATATCAACAATATCGTCGACGATCATTTTATATAGGTTCCATCATCGATCAATAAAGACATAACTTATCGAGATCTCAATAGTTTCAGGTACCTGAGCCTCTCCCATAAGGTCTTATAAAGTGTTATGTCACGGTGCTCTTATAAAGCACTTGCCTCCTTATTATGACCATCTTAATAATTTGCTCCTCTCCTTATTCAAGGAATTTTATCTTTGGAACCGATTAGTCTATTACGCTTGATGCATGCCATAGACTCTGTCTGTCACGACCCAATTTTACCTCAGGTCGTGATGGCGCCCAACACCGTTGTCAGGCAAGCCGACACGGAAGTTTTTAGTAAATTCTTATTTTTACTTACCCAAAAGAAAACAGTTACAACATTTGTCTTAATTTACGCAATTTAAAGAAATAAAACATATGATAATAAGCAGTATTCAGTAGCAATTATACAACCCCAAAAGAACTGTCTACTAAGTGTGTGCCAAGACCTAGTGTCACAAGTTATGGGCAACTAGTAGAATATACAAAATAATAGATCTATCCTACTGTCTGAAACAGAATAAACAGCCAAAAATAAGAGAAACTCCATCAACTGCTGATCGGCACAGGAAGAGAAAGCGGCTCACCGTGGAAGTCTCGGACTAAAGTCAGTGATGCGCACCGGTCTGATAGCCAGATGTACCTACCTCAGAGCCTGTACAATTAAGTACAAAAGCATAGTATGAGCACATAAACAATGTGTACCCAGTAAGTATCCCGTCTAATCTCGAAGAGGTAGAGACGAGAGGTCGACTTGACACTTACTAGGGTCATTTAATATAATGCTTGTTTTACTTATGCATAAATATCACAATTTATATATAGCAATTTATGGCATGAAACGACAAGTCATGAATATAAATTCACATAGATATCATGCGCATGTCATGCCGAGGTCGTACGGCCCAGTCCAACATAAAAGAAATGTGCACTGCCAGAGGGTCGAATGACGCGAACCATAGATGCATCTATTCTACCGAGGCGATCAGCCCGATCCACAATATAAATCATCATCAAGGGTACATAAGGCACAATCATAGTCAAATAAGTTCACACGAGTTATCAAATGAGTACATGTGTTCTTATACTTGTTCCAATTTCTAACAAGTCCTAGTGGATCTCATTAACATGAAAGGATATCAACATATACAAATATAGCATGATACGGGTCCTAAACTACCCGGACAATTAACATAATAGTAGCTACGCACGGACTCTCGTCACCTCGTACGTACGTAGCCCCCACAATTAGTAACATGATTTAATTAACTCACCTATGGGGACAATTCCCTCTTACAAGGTTAGAAAGGAGACTCACCTCGCTCCAAAGTGCACTTCCGATACCAAGAACAAGCCCGAACTCTCAATTTGGAGCCGAACGATCCAAAACTAGTTAAATGAGGTAAGAACTAATCAATACAAGCTCACAAGATCACATTCCAACTATTAACACAATTTTCCAACCTTAAACACGAGTTTCCCAAAATCCGACCCTGGGCCCACGTGCCCGGATTCCAAAATTTTTTGAAGGAAGTTGGTCTCTGTAACCTAAGGATCATTAATATATAATTTCTACTTCATTTCATAGTCAATTTCATGGTAAAATCTAAGTTTTATTAAAACCCTAGGTCTAGCACTAATCCCTTGATTTTTCCAAATTTTTAGGTATTAATCTACCCAAAACTCGAGTATTAAACTTAGAAATATGGGGGATGGACTTACCGTACGATGCTATGTTGAAATCCCGTCTCAAGAGCTCCAAGATCGCTCAATACCCGTGTGCCAAATGGTCAAAAATGGCTGGAGCTCGTATTAAATGAAGTTCACTGCTTCAGCATCTTCCGCTTCTACGGTGAGGGAACGCATCTGCGGTCCCGCTTCTGCGAGGAATAGGATGCATCTGCGGAAATGGGCCAAGCGGGCTGGGACCGCTTCTGCGGTCTTGAGGCCGCATCTGCGCAGCCGCTTCTGCGGCTAGGAAGCTGCTTCTGCGGTTTTGGGCGTGGTCTGCCTTGGCCGCATCTGCGGTAGGACGACCGCTTCTGCGGTCTCGCACTTGCGGCTGACCAACCGCAGGTGCGGTTATGACAGAAACCAGATGCTTCAGCCCTTTTTAACTTTTCCAACTTCACTCGAGCCTCGTCCGATTGATGCTCGGGGCTATCGGGCCCCGTCCGAACATACCGACAAGTCTGGAATCATGAAACAGACCTACTTGAACCTTCGGAACACCCGAAACAACGCTAAATCTAAAAATCACCCCCTAAAACCAATTGAATCAAACTTATGAACTTCAAGTTGTTAATTCTCTTCTAACAAGCCGAAACGCACTTAAACTACTCGGATTGACACCAAATTTTGCGGGCAAGTCCTAACTGATATATTGGACCTGTACTGGGCTTCGAAACCAACATACGAGCCAGATACTAAGGTGATCACTCATTATTTAGTTTCTTTAAATCCTTAGAATTTCCAGTTTAACAATTTTGAACAAAAATTCATTACTCGGGCTAGGGACCTCGGAATTCGATTCCGGGCATACGCCCAGGTCCCATATTTTCCTACGGACCCTCCGAGACCGTCAAATCACGAGTTCGGGTCCGTTTACTAAAAATGTTGACCGAAGTCAAACTTACCTTTTTAAGAAAATCTTAAAGAATCAAGTGAGCCTATTTCAATCCAAACTCTTCTAAAACCCGAACTAACCATCCCCACAGGTCATAAGTCAGATAAAGCAAGCGCGGAAAGTTTTATTTTGGGGAACGGGGTTCTAAAAATCAAAACGACCGGTCGGGTCGTTACACTGTCTATCATGAACTTTATTCCATTTGGAGCATTAGCAGCTGAAATATGACATTTAGCTTTGGGTCGGCAAATGCACTTGGCATTATTTTGCAAATGAATTATCACTTGAACTTCAAGTTCACATTTTCTTGTACGAGGATCTAGGTGTACTCATAATAGTTCATTCCATGTATTACTTTTTCAGCTGCCCATATTCTCCCCCTAATGTTGGGATAGCCGACACATATCCCCAACCTTCTTTGAGGACCCATCTTTGTGCATTATGGTGGAAAAATTAAATCGTATAGCACATCCATATCTATAGATGGAAATTATTTGGTTCCTGACCCTGAACCAATTGTGATAGGGAGAATTTATCATAACTTGTTGGCTAGATGCGTACAAGTGCTGTTGTATATTAAATAATATACTTCATACAAAATTTCTATTTGGAGTTTTGTTCTCATAACCAATGGTTTAGATATAATTGAAGGCATACAATTTCTACTAAACCAACTTGGATTTAAACCAGCATTATCATCACAATTTACATTCTGGAATTGAGGCTCTAATAATTTGAGCAAGCAACCTTACAAAAGCCAAATTGCAAGTTGATAACCAACGCGCATGTGACATACAATATGCATCTTTTAAAATCATATAATAGTAAACGATCCACATGGCAGGTGATTGGGCCCATATATATCACCTTTTATTCAGTCCAGAAATCAAGGAATTCAATCCCAACCTTAGCTGGTATATCATGAGAATAAGCAGCACAAGAGAATTCTTTAAGAATCTTATATTTCTTCAATATATGCCAATGTGAATTCTCAATCAATTTTCACATCATAAATGAACCGGGATGGCCAACCGGTCATGCCAACTGATATTTATTTCAGTAAACATCTAATTTACTATGGCATGCGATTCCATCATCATGCTTATATTTGTGTAGTACAAATAGAAGAAAAATCGGGTAACCTTTTATATTTACCTAGTGTGATTATAGTAATATAAAGTTATTAAATCTTCCTTTCATTTATAGTCTCTAGTGCCAACCACTTTGGCTAATATATTTGAAACTCAAAATTTTTCTTTTGAGACTTACTACAATATCAATGTCATGAACAATTTCATTTATCTGGATAGTAACCAATTAGTTCTTCCGGAGCTCTTTGTTAATTCTGTACTACATGATCTTTTGTTACACCATCCATGTGGTGAATATCTCCTTCACGGAAAAATTATATCATAATAATTATCATGGTCAAAATCACATAAGCAAAATCAATTCTTGCTTTACTTTTGCCTTTAGTAACTTTTTATAAGGCATGACAATTTTGGCGTACCACATGTACACGACCAACGACATATTCATGTAACCATATTGTAATTTTTATTATCTTTATTTCTCTCAAACCTCCCTTAGAGGTGAGTTGTGGTATTTATCCAACCATACATAAACATATTATTATGCATAATCTTCATCCCATATATATTGTCACATTCACTTTCAGGAATGATTTACAATGCTTATCACAAGTCATATTCTTTTAGAAAAATGGGCTACAATCGTCTGAACGTGCCTTATATTTACAGAACAAATTGATACACATTTCCTTCACCTTTGAAGGATTATTTTGAGAATCCTTATTGTTCTCCTTTTATACAATTACCATGATGACTATTATTATTTTGATCTTTGGCACGGCCATGTTCATCGGTCAACCACTTGTCTTATTTAGACTTATTATGCACCGTTATCACATTCAATTCAAGAATGGAGCAAATCAAATGGGACAAGCTTCATACTTTTACATAAAAAAAATTATTATTTTTCTTTAGTCACCATTTAGTCATCTTTATGGTGCATTGGGACTCAAACCCAATGCCTTACCCATATAAAGGCATGTTAGGTCATAATGCGTTGGAACTCGAATCCAACGTCTTTTCATCAACATAGTGCGTTGGGACTTGAACCCACCGTCTTACCCTCAATCAATGGCATCATTACATCCAGTCATCATAAGACTTTAAAATATTGCCACTTCTAAAGGTTACAAGTGAAAACTCGTCTAGTGATAAATAAAATTTAATAGTATTTTTATCACCTTATCACATATTTACTTTTATGCAAAAATGAACTATATTATCAAAAGATCTAGAAAGTCAATTGTCGGGTAGTCATACAATCACTTATCTCAATCTGGATATTAAAGCACATCACATATTGTTGCTCCTCAAAGTTATTGTTTTTAAATATGATTATTGAAGAAGTAGTCAACTTAGATTGATGATATGTGCATCTAATTAGTTAGTATGGACCATGATATAACTATTATCATCTTTCTTGTGTCTAAAGCAAAATATTAATTAGCGTAATATATATTTCCGCTGCCAAAATAGAAGTAAGTCACTTTTCCAAATTGACCACATAAAAGAATTATGAGTGCACCTAAAGAATATAAATTTTATAATATCATAAAAACAATACCTAACATCATCTGTACTATTACCTGTCGATTACTTTGGTGGCTTAGGAAGCAATTGAGCAAAGTGGCGGCAGAAATGTGTTAGATGTAATTCAACACAACTACTTTATTATAAGCAATGCCCCATCTCGGCATTATAGCCTAACTTACCAACGACATGAAATGTCAACTTATCACTTGCCAAAGCAGCAAAAACAATGGTAGCTCCCATGGAAGGCTTTCATTTCTTATAGAAAATATAAGAAGAATATAGCAATTCGTGCTGATAACGTGTTACGAAACTTAGCTCAAAGTAATAATATAAAACAAGAAAATAGACAAGGATGTAGGGAGAAAGAGAGAAGAGATTCTTATTTCTTCCATATATTCAAGTGTGTTACAAAATGACTTCTCATCCTCTATTTATAGTACTACATAGAGGTATACCAAAAGAATTCCATAAATATGCCATTAAGAATTTGAGATCATGGTTGAAGATCGATGGGGGGGGGGGGGGGGGTTATGGGAGTTACAACCATAACTCCATAAGTATTAGAGTAGTGGGAGTTATGGAGATAATGGAGAAGAGTAGTGGGTATTACTCATTTGGTGGTTATGGACATCCACTATAATCATATTTTATAACAGCCTGTTCTTTTTTACTAACTTTTTTGTTTATGAACACAGTTTAATAACCATACTTGGGAATCGACTGATCTTCCTCCAGAGACCAAACTTTTAGGTTCCAAATGGATTTTGAAAATGCATAAAAAATGATTGTACTATTGACAAACATAAGACAAGACTTGTCAAAGGTCTCAGATAACGAGAAGATCTTTATTATTCTGACTCATGCTTACCGGTAACGAGGATTGCATCTATTCAAATGTTAATAGTATTGGCCACCGTATATGATTTTGAAGTCTATCAATGGATGTGAAAATAGCCTTCTTCAATGGGAATTTAGGGAAGAAATCTACATGAAATAACCCGAAGTATTTGTGATTCCCAGAAAAGCAAAGAAGGTTTGTCGACTTATTAAATCTCTTTATAGACTAAAACAAGCACTCAGACAATGGCATACGAAATTTAACCATACAAATTATTAAATAATTTCAAGATTAATGAATATGACAAATATATGTACATTCAAAATAGTCCAAATCAAGTGATCATTATTTGCTTATATGTTGATAATATGTTGATAATGACTAATGAAATTGCTAATATAAATGCTACTAAGCACAAGCTTACTATAAGTTTGATATTAAAAACTTAGGAGTTGCCGATTTATTTTTGGGAATCAAGATCTATAACTCTTCAAGGACTAGCATTGTCTCAATCTCACTACATCAAAATGATACTTGAAAAATTCAAATATCTGGACTTCAAAAATGTAAAAACTCCAATTGATTTAAACATTACTCTTGTAAAGAATAAAGGTCAAAACAAGTCTCAATTAAATTATGCTCGAGTATTGAGAAGTTTGATATACACCATGAATTGTACACGACCAAATATAGCTTGTGTGATAAGTAAACTGAGATAATATGCAAGTAATCCCGACTAAACTTATTGGATGACAATAAAACTAGTTTTGGCGTATTTGAAACACACGCAAAACTTTCTTTGAACTACAATAAGTATCACACGATTATTGAGGGGCAGAGGTGGATCCAGGATTTGAATGTTTCGGAGTCATACTACTTTGAACGTAGACGTGTTGCTATTTACACGGTCCAAACAGATATGGGTTTTGATTTGGGTTATTAATCTTTTCGATTTATATAGACCCAAAAGATCGAACCAAAAAATATAATAATTATGACAACTTTGCGCAAAGTATAAAACTTCCAATAGTATTACTAATATTCATTTTGATTCACAAAACTAGAACACCTTCTCATAAAATAGAAGTTCAATCCAATTCAAAACTAAATCGAATTCAGTAAGGGAATCACACCCCTTTTATCAATGCACAATCCCAATTTTCACTCGTTAAAAGAAAAATATAGCAAGATTCTCAATTCTTAACAATTAAATCTTAAAAAATTAGATCAACCATTAGTGTTTGTACCTGAGAAAAGAAAGTTTTTCAAATGAAACAATATTGCTAGTAGACAACAGATGAAGCTTAGAAGTAAGGTAGTTTGAGATAGGGGCAATCAATTAAATCATTTAGATTTTTGACCACCAAAATTGTAGTTCTAAATTTTTTTTTACTTTCTTAGTGCAGCTAGAAACTGTTCTTAATTCTAAGTACCAACATAATAGTAGTATTTTACTTCAGAAATCACAATAGATACTAGTCACTAGAGTAAGTCAAATTAAAATCGATGACCTGCAGGCAAAATGGTGTGTAGTATCATTCCATCAAAATCTCTTGACCCTCAAAGTTAATGATAGTAAATTATCTTTATTGAGCAATAGAGCAAGGCATATCAAGCCGATGAAGGAAGCAGCGTTGTCAACGACTGACAATGGCGACTGTTGAGGGGATGGGAGACGATGGTTGAGGCCTGAAGTTTTTTATTTGGAGTTCTGATGGAAAAGAAAAGGTATTTTAACTTTGTGTGAAATAAAAAAGAAATACTCTCTAAGTACAAGAGACAAAAAAGTCAAAAGTCAAGTAATAAAGTCAATAAAATTAAAGAAACACAAATAAAAGAGAACAAAAACTGCTGGTATATAAATTTGTGTATAATGATAAAATGACAGAAATATTGAATACATGATGCAGCAAATCAAAAAGCTGCTGGTACGAAATGTCGATCCCTCGCTACCAAGGCCTAATTCTTTGCCCCTTGCCACTGGTACCTTGATATTGTTTGTTAGTTGTTACTCCGATTGGCAAGTGAAAAATTTATAGGATTTTGTACATGTATTTACATATACATTTAACGTTTCGATGGAAAATTTGATAGGCTTGACCCCTAGATACTGATGTGGCGAAGAGCTTGAATATACTCTCTTTTAGGAGTGTGGGGGGTGGGGAGTGGGGGGAAGAAAAATAAAAAAATCAACTTCCAAATGGTAATTGCCGCATAATCAAATATAATGATTATTTTATTCCCATTGTATTTCTCGTTGTTTCTTCTTAATATACATTGCATATTTTTTCCCAATTATATTTTTTTAGATATAATGAATATATGTTTCAACTATGTATTTTCTATCTCTTTTTTTCGGTACAAATCTATAAAATTTAGTTGAAACTCCATTTATTTTAGCCAAGTAAAATGATATAGCCAAAGTAATAAAGTTCAAATGCTGTATTTTCTACAAAATAAAATATTGTATATTTTTATTTTTATTCTTATATGATGACTATTAATTTAAATTATGCATTTTTCTTTTTTTCGAGTCAAATTCGCAAATATTTGGTTGGAATTTTACTATTTTTAGCTAAAATATTTAATATGGAGTACCAACAACGTATTTTATTTTTATTTTTTTAGGTGCAATAATAATGTGTTCTAACTGTATATTCCTTTTTTTACCAAATATGTAAAAGTAATTTGATTAAAAATATTATTGTCTTCTATCAAAAAAAATTATAATCAAAATAACGTTGTTTCAAAAAAAATTCTTTAGATTTTGGCACGAAAAACATAATTTAAATAGTTGGTGGACATAGAAAGATAAAAATATATATTTTATTGTAAAAGATGCTACTTGGAAAAATCCATGTGACGATGCGTGTGTCACACTCCCATGGATTGTCAGCGTCCAGGGGGAGTCGAGGCTATGAAATTGCCCAGTTCAGTTGGGGTATAAAAGAGCACCTAAAGTTTAAGAGGGAACTAAATAAAAATTGTCAAGTTCAGGGGGGTCCCGAACTATTCTGCCTTTTTACCGTTAGTGGAAGAGTAATGTCTTGGAAGTCGTCCAAGCAGATATACATCGCCTGTTTTACAATAGATTCTGAGTTCATATCTTTAGATAAAGGTATTGAAGAAGCTGAATAGCTCCGAAATTTCTTAGAAGGCATTTCATTTTGGACCAGATAGTTGGCATCTATATGCATATATTACGAGAGTCAAGTGTCAATAAGAAGGGCTGGGACCGTTATGTATAACGAAAAATCTTGCCACATATGAAGAAGACATAAAGTCGTTAGATAACTACTCTCTAATGAAATTATCACAACTGACAATGTAAAGTCAAAAGAAAATTTATCGCATCCACTTACAAAAAGCCTAACTAAAAAGGTTGTTGAGATATTATCAAGGGGAATGGGACTATGGACGAGAAGAAGTCATCATGGCGGTGACTCTACCTAGAAGACTGCAGATTCCAAGATCTAGACTCAATTTGGTTTAGAAAAAAAGTTATGATTGACGGTTTAATATTGTTAAATAAGATTTTGCTTCATTCATGTGATGAGACAATGTTCGGTGATGATGATAAGGCATAAGGTTTTTTTAATAATTTTGAAGTTTGATTTGAGATTATCAAATAGTGTATCTACGAGATTACACGTTTAGGAATGACCTATATTATTGAAAAGTGTTAGCCGCTTCAAGGAAAATTTCATAATGCAATTCTCTACGCACTTATGAAACTAGGCAGTGTTCATGGCTGAAACGAATACAACAATGAGAACGTGTTATTTATGTTGTTTAGGTATACATCAAAGCTCAACAGTTCAAAGATATTAAATCTACGACTGACCGAATATATTCGATATATATTCATTATGAAAGTTCAAAGGAAAACCTACTTATCTAGATGCAATTTGTCTTTACTTGCAAATCGCACATTTTTTCATGCATGTTTTCATCATATAGTCATTGCCCATTCGTGTGGGGGATTATTGAATTTTAAAGTGTGAATGGAAAAGTCACATTTTGGATTGTACCTCTTTATCTTAGTCTTTCATTGCCCTTAAATTCAAAGGCTTGGCCTCAATTTTAAAATACTGAAATTTCTAATCTTCTCTATATTGTTTTTCCAAAAAAAAAGTAAGTGTCAAGTGTAATATACTTCGTCATTTGAGTTTGTAAAAGTTCTGTAATTTAAAGTGCCGCTACAGAATATATATAT
>NC_031993.1:54269716-54337847 GCF_001879085.1 Nicotiana attenuata
ATATATATATATATATATATATATATATATATATATATATATATATATATATATATATATATATATATATATATTCATTCCTATCTGTTATGGATTTTAGGAATTTATGCAAGCAGCAAGAAGATTGAAAATAGGATTGAAAAACTGTCTCTAAAATTTTATTAATCATAGGGCTTTAAATAGCCAAATAAATAAAGTAGTATACTCCTCCTACAACTAAATTACTAAACTCTTACTATAATTAAAATTCTGAATCTTCTAGCAGACTCCTCCTAAAACTAAACAACTAATTATTCTAGAAAACAGTAGCAGTAACAGATGCAAAATCCAACACTCCTCCTTGCTTCTGTTGCTGCAGTCTAAAGAAGGTCATCCTCAATTCGTTCTTCTACTATTAGTGCTTGTGCATGAGCATCTTTGAACTTGCACACTTTCGTAACATGACCTTTTTGTTTGCAATTTCCACATAATGCATTAGGTCTCCACCAACAAAATTTTTCTAAGTGTGTTTTCTTTTTGCAATATTTGCAATAAGGATACTTTTTCTTTTTAGTGTTTCGCATAAAAAATACCCTCAGTAACTTTGTCTTGTCTGAAGGCCCTTCTTCGCTCTTGTGCTTGAAGAGCACTTATTAATTCTGCAACAAAGATGGTAGAGAGATCTTTAGACTCTTCCAGAGAGGAAATTTTGGATTCAAATCTCTCGGGAATTGTCACAAGAATTTTTTCAACTATCCTGTCATCTTTGAAATCCTCGCCAAGCAACCTGATTTTATTGACAATTAAAGAAATTCGGTCAGAATACTTAGCGATGGTCTCATCATCTTGCATTCTAAAAGATTCAAAATCTCTTTTCAAATTTAAAATCTGATTTTGTTTGTCTCGTTCACTTCCTTGATACTCCTGTTTGAGTGTTTCCCAAGCTTCTTTTGCTGTCTCACATGCAATGATTTTAGAGAAGATTGAATCTGCAACTGAATTTTGAATTATAGTTTTGGCTTTGTATTTATTGGTTTTCTCATCTGAATGAGCTTTGATTTGGGCAAGGGTAGGATTTGCAGGAAGTGGTTGTATAAGTCTGTCTTCCATTACAACTTCCCATAGATCATAAGCTTCAAGACAAGATTTCATCTTCACTGACCAAATGTGATAGTTTTCACCAGTGAAAGTTTGTGGGGTATTCAAAGAGAGACCGCTGCTTGCCATTGTTAAAAATTTGGTTAAAAATTGGTATGGTTTAAAAGTGGTTGAAATTGGTTGTTTTTCAGGGAATTCAGATATCCGTCAAGATCAATGGAGGATCTGATACCACTGTTATGGATTTTAGGAAAATATGCAAGCAGCAAGAAGATTGAAAATAGGATTGAAAAACTGTCTCTAAAATTTTATTAATCATAAGGCTTTAAATAGCCTAATAAATAAAGTAGTAGACTCCTCCTACAACTAAATTACTAAACTCTTACTATAACTAAAATTTTGAATCTTCTAGCAGACTCCTCCTAAAACTAAATAACTAATTATTCTAGAAAACAGTAGCAATAACAGATACAAAATCCAACACTATAATAAAAGAATCCATAACTTTGGGCAACAACGAGGGAATTAAATTCCTCAAAGGATACATAGTGAAGTATGTGGGTTTCAAATAATTTCTTGTTTCTGTTTTTTCAGTTTATTGTTTATTCTAGTTTACTGATTTTAGAATACAAATTCTACCATATTACATAAAAAATTCATCATACCAAATAATCACAAAAGAAAAGTGATATATTATTTATTCTGAATGGAGAATTATTACGTTAAACCTCATCAATAATCCCTCTTCATCACACACATTCACCTAAATTACCCAAACACATTAGAGATTAGAGAAGCAGCATAAATCAACAAAGAAAACGAAAAACGCAGGCGTGAACCACTTGAATAAACAAAAAAAAATAGTGTTTTTCCTGTTTTAAAAAATTATCATCTGAGAGGACGGGACGCTAGATACAAGCTTTCATCATTACTGTCCAACTGCCAAATGGCTCTCTAATTTACATAATTATAAAAGTAAGAAAAGAAAAAGAAGAGCAAAGCAAAGAAAAGAAAGGAAAAAAGAACCTAAAAGAATTCCTAAGAGAACTAAAAGCAAAGTCAAGAAGTGGGAGCTGAATTTTCTTTTCTGGGCATTCAACCTATTCACTTTTCATCTTGCTTCTCTTCTGTAAGGCAGGAAGAAAGATTTATATACTGGCAGTGGAATGCAACCATCTGCTGCAAATAGCCAACTCCACATCATGGAAATTGCATCTATCCTAATCCGGCACTTTCCTGAGAAGGGCTAAAATCATATACTTGTCTAATTCCAATATTTGATGTTTATCATCCACTGCAACAATCACAAATCCCTTCTTGGTCTCGGAGTCGACGCGCCTGAGCGAGGCCTTTGGACTGGTTGAGTTCCAGGGTCATAATTCTGGGAAGCAAGATAGTTTAGGGCTGTAACTACGTCGGCTATGAGAGGGCGCATGTTGGGCTGCTCCTGGACACACATTGCGGCTACTGCAAGAGCTTGATACAAGCCTCTAACCGGATACTGACCTTGAAGCATTGGATCAGCCATTTGTGAGAACTTTCTACGGTCTTTGAACAATGGTCGAGCCTGCAAATATTGAAATGTAGCTCCAAGTATAAATATCTTACCCATAAGTAGCCCTTGACCAACTAAGAATTCTGAGCAAGAAGGCTCTTAACAACGCATCTGAAACGAAACTCTTCCACGCAATTGAGCAGCATAATATATGACATGATTTAAAGAAGAATGAGCTAAATAATTAGAAATGCAATGACACTTCTAGCAATCTCTTCTAAAAGCTTTCTAACAATCTCGAAGAGAAGCAAGAACTGGATGAAACTAAATGTACTTTAGGTTGGTATGCATGGGATTTCGAGAAGCAACTAACTGGATAGGCCACCTTTACAACTAATTGATTATAGAAATGTAGATGACTTGATACTAAGTGACACTGAGATTGAACAAAATTACAGCGATTAGGTTCCAACTTGTAAGAACATTGGTGTGTTTCCTAGGGAATCATATCTTTCTAATACTTTGTATTACTAGTATGCAGGAGTTGTTCCCAACATTAAATAAATAATTATTTACCTTATCATAAAATAAACTAAAAAGATATGGAAACATGCTGTAATGACTTAAAGGCCTAGAGGTTCAAAATAATGGAGAACAGCAAGAAATGCCCAGAAACCAAAAGGAAACACGGTATATTCAAGTCCAGGTGAAGCATTTGAGTGATTGATTCTCGAAAGCAGGCAAAAAAGATATTTCAGAAACCTTAGGACATACTGAAAATCACAACAGATAAGGTAGTTCAACTTGATAAGATATATCAACTAGTTGAAGATTTATGAAAAGACACAAATTCCGCAGCTTAACTTTAATAGCAAAAATATTTTATCTTACCCATGCAACCAGATTCTGCTCCCCAGCAGCTCTTGACGTGTCAATTGCCCTTCTACCAGTAATAATTTCCAGAAGAACAACTCCAAAACTGTAAACATCAGATTTAAGTGTAAGCTGCCCCGTCATTGCATATTCTGGTGCACAATAACC
The DNA here is from genome assembly GCF_001879085.1 of Nicotiana attenuata. NCBI lineage: Eukaryota > Viridiplantae > Streptophyta > Magnoliopsida > Solanales > Solanaceae > Nicotiana > Nicotiana attenuata. The sequence continues at coordinate 54,273,330 of NC_031993.1, forward strand.
ATAGGTTCCCATGACTCTTGTGGAAACATGGGTTTTGTCGCCTACAGGACCCAACTTAGCCAACCCAAAATCAGATAGCTTGGGGTTATAATCTTCATCAAGCAAAATATTGGAGCATTTCAAATCCCTGTATATAACAGGTGGATTCGCTTTATCATGCAAGTACTCTAGCCCCTTGGCAGCACCGGCAGCAATTTTCATTCTTGTATTCCAGTCTAGTCGTCTTTTTTCGGGTGAAAGCTCTGGATCATTTAAGCAAATACATGACATATTAAATGCCAAAGAAAAGATACCTCAGATATAATGACACATCATTCTTTAATTAAACAGGCTTAATTAAGGGAAAGACAAAAACTTCAGAAGATTAACGAGAAAAGTCTACTAACTAAGATACTGTATGCCACAATTGAAATCGCAAATCATATTTTCCATTTGCTTCAAGTTTCTTTACCTTAACAAGCATCTGGAAATACTTGGGAACACAAACAACTAGCTTCAAGTCCTGGCAGATATCAATTTGGATAAAAAGGAAACTATGTAATAATATCTGCTTTTGGTTCCGCAAGATTTGATGTCAATCCCTTGGATCACTAAGGACTTAACAAACTAACTAGAACTGTCGTCAAATGAATTCCAGATGAAAATGCCATTATCACCTTCTTTGGGTGAATAATGACCTAAGGTGGAAGTCACACAATTGCCATTTGCATCTTAAGAATGCATTTTTTTTTTGGAGATCCAGATACACAACCATTAATTAATTTGTATTTTCTCATACATACCATGTAGATGGTCTTCCAGTGATCCTAACGGCATGTACTCATAAACTAGAAGTCTCTGATCTCCATCAGCACAATATCCAATCAAGTTGACAAGGTGTGGATGGTGAAGTAGGCTTAACATCAGGACCTCAACAAGGAATTCCCTGTTTCCTTGCAATCCATTTTGGTCAAGTTGCTTGATGGCCACGATCTACAAAAGAAAGCACTTTCAGGTCTCACAAACAATGTAAACTGTACATGAAAAAATCAATTGATTATACTGATCAATGGAAACAGAAGTATTCTACGACCAAGTACGGTATGGAGAAATCGAAAGGGAATGACCCTGTGACACATGGAACGTATTAGGTGGATGAGCCTTGTTTTTCTTGAGGCTAGTAAGCTCTAGTATCTTTTCCCACTGCTAGTACAGAAGTATAGACAAAAGCGAGTTATGTACAGAGGAAAAATCAATTCAAAGGAGGCAAAACTAAAATGTTGTAATCTAGAAGCACCCTAGTTATGTACAGAGGAAAATCAATTCACAGGAGGCAAAACTAAAATGTTATATTCTAGTCGTGCTTCTACAACTTATGCTGTTGATGTAATAATTCTTGCTACAGCCTCACAAGAGCGAGAGAGTTGCAGAAATATTCTGTTTTTTAAATGAGAAGAGGATTAGAGGCAGGAGGATAGCATGAAAAAAAGTGCAGATAACGAAGATGTTCAACTAAAGCACTATCAGCCGAAGGACAGGAGACGAGGTATCGTGGCACAACATTCTAAGGGTGTAAACCTCAGAGGCAAAATACTAAGAGGCAAAAAATAAAGGTTTTTCTTCCTCTAGTCATCGGGAATGGACTTTTGGTGCGAACAGGAATTAGGTGTTGCAAGGACTTTTGGTGCGAACAGGAAGCTCTTCAGCAGTAATATCCATTCCCACCCCCATACAGAAATTACACTCTATTGAAAACTGGAATCCAATAACAGAACTTTTGAATTGTTGAACTTGGTCAAGATTTTAGAGGGTGAGGGCTGGTGAAGCTAGTGCAGACGGCAGATAAGAAAGAAGCAGATTGGACTGTTTAATCTCACTAGACTTAACCCTGGAAGCAATTTAGGGGGCTTAAAACAGCAGTGCTTGTTAGCATCAAGCTAGTAGGATCAACTAGCTGCTGCTTATTTCTTCTTTAAAGTTGCTGCTATTTAATGAAGAAAAATGGCCTACACTGAAATAACTTCTCCTTAAGCTGTCTTCTTATAACAAGCAGATGATAACAAGAGATTGGCACGACCTTGAGGTGGAAGTGCATTATGATCATTTAAAATCTTCTATTTGTGCCGAGCTTTGATGAGGGTGCCGATTCCCTTTGTGTCAGTTTTATTAGTCTATCTATAAATGAAAAAAATTAAAAGGTTCTAGCTCTAAATCAAGAACCTGAAACTAGATTAGTTCTCTTCCATTTGTCGGAGTGAGTGGTTTCACAATAGTTGAGCTAAACCGATGTTGGAGTCACATTTTAAAGACAAACCTTGCATCATCACCTCTAAATAAAGATAGAATATCAAAATCTACCGTACGTGCAGTGAAATCCATGCTGCTGCTTAGAAAGTCAAACTCTTCCACTATTTTTAAAGGCTTTGCACTTTCTTCTCCAAAAGGAAGGGAGCAAGAAATAGTATAGCATGAGATTGGAGAGTTCCAACTCAAAATTAACTAATAAGAACAAAATATGTTTGAACACATTGATTACAAAAGGCAGGTCACACTCGTAATTCCATTTTAAGAGTTAATTTATGAGCCAAACCAACCTGATTGGTTCTCTCTAACCGCCCTTTATATACTCTACCAAAGCCTCCTTCTCCCAAGAGATAATCTGCCCTAAAATTTTTGGTTGCAGCAGCTAATTCACGAAATGTAAATGTATGTGCTGCGATATGTCCAGATCCACCATTTTTGGAGCTATCCTTCTTCAGTTTTTCTGAAACAAGAAAAGTGAAAATTGTTAATGTTTCTGAGAAGTGAATGTCCGGAAGGCTAATGTTACTTTCAAGCAGCGTCTCATTGCTGAAAGGAAGAGAGTTCTGCCTTCACTAACCATTTAGGAGACTGTAAACAAAACAAACAGAGGTGGGGTGCTTTCTGATCATACAAAAAAGCGAAATGCCTATCAGCAGTAATAGTAAGTTGTGCTTAATAGATTTATAGTGTCCATAAACACTGCCAGACAAGCAACAAAAACTTAGTACTCCCTCCGTCCCAATTTATATGGCACTGTTTGAATTTCTAGAGTCAAATGAGCTTTTCTTTGACCGGAATTTTTCATGTGCTTTTTTAATATTTTGAATTGTTAATTATTGTTACTCATAGTACTTGTTACATGGTCTATTGGAAACAGCCTCTCTATCCTCACAAGGTAGGGGCAAGGTCTGCGTACACACTATCCTCCCCAGACCCCACGGTGTGGGATAATACTGGGTATGTTGTTTTTGTTGTAGTACTTGTTACATCATTTTCAAATATGTAATTTATTTCCAAAAACTTAAAGATTCAATGCCCAGATAATTCACGGTCAAAATTAAGAAGTTAGACCCTCGAAATCCGAATGGTGCCACATAAATTGGGACAGAGGAAGTAATAAATATAACAGGTGCATTGATACTAAATTTTTTTTACAATTTGACAATCTGATAATACAATTGAAAAGTCCCAATGTTAACAGCATTCGGTGGCAAAATGAAAAATGATTCATTTGCAGTGAAACATTCTAATAGAGCTTAATTGGCCTTAGTCTTGATGTGTTATCAATTCACCTCGACACAATAGCTCCAAACAACTTCCACCCCTTTTGAAGAGTGAACTCTTGTGCTCAAAACTTAAAAGCAGCTTGAGCAACATCACTCGGAGGATTACAAGTCAGCATTCCGAGAAGGCCAACTTCGTCTGACCAAACTAACTGGACAAGCAGCCAAAACTAGAGAAACACATTGCATTTAACCAAAGAGACCATTAAGACTTCATTTTTATATAATATCTCAATGTTTCCCTAAATATTTCCTTCAATAGCATTAGCTTGATTCCAGTATAAGTTGAAACCACATAAGGCATGCACTGCAACAAAAAGCTCCTATTGTGAAAGTTCAGCCGCTTTGTACTATAATCTTGACTCAAAGTCTCAAATTACCTAATACCTATATTAAGTTTAGTACTCCATCTGCCCCATTTTACGTGGCGGTGGCACGCTTACCTTTTAGCTTGTCCCCAGAAAAATGACACTTTTTTATATTTAGAAACAATTTAAATTTAAACTTTCTATTTTATATTTCCATCTTATGTCTGCAACTTATTTTAGACCACAAGTTTCAAAAGTATTTATTTCTTTAGTAACTCGTTGTTACGAAACTCTAAAATGCCAACCTCAACAATGGGAACGACCAAAAAGAAACACACAATAGAATGGAACAAGGCATCTCATAAACTATACTATGAACAAAAATCACCAAAATAGGACCATTTCCAAGAAAAACAAAATTAGCACCAAAAATCAAAAGCAGATTATGCCTCCTGAAACGCTGATTAAGCTTAGCTATGCAAGTGGGTATTTTACTATGTACCAAAAGGTGAAAATTCCAAAGAACCAACACAAGAAAAACAATTTAAAAACCAAGATAGAAGATGGTAATTAACAAGAAATAAAAAAAGAATATAACTTTGATTACTGATAATGAAATGCCTTCATAGTTTACAATTGTACTAAAGAATTTAACAGTACCTAACGAGGATGGGATCTGATCAGCAGACTTGCTAATTTCTTGCTTCTTTTCTAATTTCTTGTTTGAACAAAGGAAGCATCCCATTTCTTCTTCTTCTTCGTCTGCCTATGTATTTTTCTCTCAGAGAAACAGAAGTGAGAGACAACCCTTTGAGAAAAGGGAAAGCAAGAAAAGGCCGACCAAACAGGATTTCTGACAGTGTAGAGAGAGAGAGAGAGAGAGAGAGATTAAATTCGGACAAATGCCTCTATATGGGTATATACCTTTTTGTTTGTGAATCATTTTGCTTAACTGCCCTTTGTTTCTTTGTATTTTATTAAATAGATCCAATTTCTCTATTAAGTGAAATAAAGTTAATATTTCATTATTTCTAAAATGAAGTTCATTATTTAAAAATGTTTGTTAGGCTATCATTATTTGCAAATAATGAACTACATTATTTGAAATATTGATAAAATGTTGAAAAGCTGGTTTGAGGAGTGTTTCAAGTGAAGTAATGATTTCACTCACAAGTATCTAACTTCTATCTAAATGAAATTCATGTTTAATCGCAATTGAACTTCTAAATATATTTTTTTAAATATTAGTTTAAATATTTTTTTTATATCAATCAATTATTGTCTAAAAGCCTGCCAATTTTTGAGGAGAAAAAAGTTAAATTTGTGACAAAATTGCAACTCTAACGTTTGTCATGTTTATGATTCCGATTATAAATTCTTTGATTTGAATCGTATTGAAAATTATATTAGAAGTATAATTGTACAAACATTATTTAAATTTTAGGTTTGTGTCATTACTGATGCAAATGAGTGACGGGAATTTTATCTTTACAAATCTGCAAAACTTTTCCTTAAGCTGATCAAGCTACTGATCACTATGGTCACCCATATCTTGTCGACACTGTTCGCAAACATTAAGAAGTCATCTTCTAATTCGTTGATCTATTAAGTTGAGGCTGCTCTGTGTATAGTATTTTAGATCCATACTTCATCATCGTCTGATTCTTGCTATTTTTAAATGCATAGGTCAAATAAAATTTTGTAGTTGTTGTATATGAACATTATATGTCAAATAAAATAATATAATTGAGGGTAAGAATTTTTAACATATTAGTATAACTTTGTATCTTATTTGTAACAAAATCAAATTTGATGCATAATGAGATAAAACAATTTAAATGTATACTCAAAAATCTAGTAAGACATGAAATAATTCTATATCAGTGAAAAATCAATTTTTTTAAAGTCGGTCATAACTTTATCATTGCATAAAAACGAGAATAATTGCTTAACTCTATCAAAGATCAAATAACATATTGACTAAACAAATACTATAACACCTTTTATAATATAATAGCAAAAGCAAAACATGATGATCCAAAATATAAATTTAATACTTTACACAAAATAGATAAAACAATTTATAAGTTGGGTCATGTTTTTCACGAAAAGATGCTATTTAGAAGGAAAAACACATGTTATCATCAGACCAAAGACATTGAAATGAGCTAGACAAAATTTATCATAAATTCATAATTTTGTTATTGAAATGGTTGGCTACGATATTAAACAACAAGTAAAATTAAGTAACTTGAGAACTTGGGAGTGCATACTTCAAAATAGCTCAATGAATTAAAAGAATAGTAATAAGCTAAAAGTTAGAGGGTAGAAATCGTAAATATGTAAAAGATGAGTACTACAATCCGTTTAATTCCTCTTGTCGTCCTTTAATATTTTTAAAAATTGGTCCGCGGAAATCACGCTGTCACTACCCAAGTGTGACAAATTGATAATCGTGGAACCATATTAAAATGACAAATTTAACCTTGTAATTTCTTTTTCATTAGTTAATGGAGGATAAATTGGTCTTTCTAATCTCTGGTTTTATGAAGAACGAAGAAATTCCCCCTTTTAAGTGTCAAATGGAATTTAAATAATACTTTTGCTTAGCTCAGTGTTATTTGTAGGAAAGTCTCCATTAGGCGGCAGATCGCGGCTTTCTAAATAATTATATTCAATTAACTTTTTGTTATAAATAGAATCTTATTTATGGTGAATGTCCATATTTAGAAAGATTCTAGGGTTCATTGTTTGGTGGCTAAGTCACCCTCTCCCTCTAAATAGAGGATTCTATTCCATTGTAATTCATCCCAAATCAATAAGAATTCTCTCTCTACTTTTCTCTGCAATATTGCTCTTCTACTTTTATTGTTTTATAACACGTTATCAGCACGAGACTCTAACCAATTGAGTATAAGCTTTGGGATTGAGTATAATGATTGCCAATTATTCCATGAACTTCCTTCATGATTAAATTCTAGATTTAAGGTAAGTATTTTACTTTATTTTTCTCTTTTAAATTCTTAAAATTCTATAATTTGATTTTATATGCAAGCAATGACAACAAAGTTTGATTATAACTCTAAAGGAGTTTGTAAGAAATTATAACCACCTGAAGTGGTAAAATTTCTATGCCCGTCATGATCAAATTCACGTATGATTGTGGGCAAAGAATTGAAAACTCGTCCCATTGAATTTGCTCCATTCTCATTCCCTTAAGAGAATGTGATAGCAGTATGTGATAAGTCTGAAAGAAGACAAAATTATTACTATGAATGTATCAATGGATGTGGACGTGGCAATAGACGAAATTATGATCGTCATCGTTGTGATAATGAGAATAATAAGGATTCTCAAAATAATCCTTCACTCTATGAAAGCAATATTTGTCATCGATTTGACATGAGATTTTATAAAGCACATATAGATGATTATGGTCCATTCACGATGTGAATGTGACAACATCTGATTTATGAATGCATATTCATTCTTCAAAGAATATGAACGTGCTAGTGGTAGTGAATATACAGCACTCACCTCTAAAAGAAGGTTTGAGATGATATAAAAAAAATAATGTCATTATTATGGCATGAATGGTCATTGGTCACGTACCTACTGTACGCCAAAATATTTTGGCATTGTGATTGTTAAAAGACAACGGTAATGCAAGAAACAGATCTTGCATATAATTTTGACCATAACCATAATGGTATAACTTTCTCTTTAAAAGAGATATTATTCACCATATGGGTGTTGATGAATATGTGGTACTACAAAATTAATTGAGAACTCTGCAATAGCCAATTATACTATTTTGGAGAAAAATAATTAATTACCAATAAGGTATTGTGTTGTAGTAAGTCTCAAAGAAACTTATTCAGTTTCCAAAGTATACGCGAACGCGATTGATTATATTGAGACTATAAATAAAGGAAAGATTTAATATCTTCTATTACTACAACTTGTAGCGGGGTAATATGTATGTGAAAAGCTACCCGCTTTATTCTCCAGTTTGTACTACACAAACAAAAGAATGCCACAATAAAGGAAGTTTATTGATATAAAAACCCATATCATAATAAACTTGGAGTTTATTGATAATTGCACACGTCATGGTGTAAATCTGAAGTTTATCAATATTGATAATTTATTCAGTTGGCATAATTGGTTTACCCATATCAATTTAAGTATGATGTGCAAAAATAAAAGAGAATTCACATGGGTAAATATTAAAGAACTAGAAAGTTCTTTACGAATTCTATTATGTTGCATGTTCTCATTAATTAATATACCAACTAAAATTGGGATTGAATCCCATGAATGCTGGAAATATCTAAGGTGAATATGGGCTCATTCACCTGCCATGTATACCACATAAGATGCATCTATGAGATGGTTACATGTGCGATTATTAATAACCAGCAACATGGTGTTTTGCGAGGTAACTTGCTCAATAATTTAATTTCGAGCATAATTTCCAGATTTTCTATTCAAGAAGTTCATCTTGATAAGTTGGCTTACATCACAGTTGGTTTAGCAAAATGATTTATTGAATGCCTCCACTTAATAGCTAAACTATTGCTTATGAGAACAAAGTTATCTATATCAGTTTGATATAGGTTATATACGAAAGTATATTACATTCTCCCCTCACAAGTGGTTCAGGGTCAGGAACCAAATAATTCCATCTTATTATTATTGATGTGCGGTGTACATTTTGATTAACACCATAACGCACAAAGGTGGATTCTCAAAGTTGAGGTACCAAGTTAGTTTTTCTAACATGAGGGGGAGACATGATAAACAGTTGAGAAAAAGTTACATGGAATGAATTATTATTTATACATCTCGATCCTCGAATAAAATAATATGAACTTGAAGTTCATAAAAGGATAATTCATTTGCAATATATTGCAAAGCATGCCAGATGCATTTGCTGACCCAAAGAAAGTAACTATATTCTCATTGCAAATGCTCCTATTAAGTCCTAGAAGGACAAAGTCTATGGTAAGCTTAAAGCGTATAGACAATCAGTTTCAAATAAACTTCCTGATAAAGAAGATGAGCAAATGATCAAAATGATCATAATAAAGGAGGCAAGTGATCTAGAAGATCACATGACATAACACTTCATAAAATCTCATGACAGATTCAGGTACCTGAATATATGAATGAAGAGATCTCTATGTTATGTCATTATGAAAATATATTGAAACTGATATAAAATGTTTGTCGACGACATCTATGTTAGCGCTAAGTATAGATGAGGATCTTAAGTATGTCGAATATAGACACAAAAATATTGGCCAAATAGAAGAGACACAATTCAAATAGAATTGGTTTCATATGAAAGACATGTAATTTTGAACATGTAGTTCAAACACTTGAAAGTATAAAGTCAATGGTATATGCAATCAGTTTTTCGATATCTTATATGTCTAGCATGACATGAAAGCTTGATATGCATCTAAAGTCTATTATATGGCTTATATGACTTAAAAATCCTTGAAGGATTTAAATTGCTTAAAGCATATAGAATTCTTGATCATGAAGTACTACTTCCTCAGTGCAATTTGTGCACAAATGTATCTTGCTATAACTATAGGCAGATAATATGATAGCAAGAGTTTTCACCTCTATGTGAAGATATTGAACTGACGATTCCAACAAGATCATATGAAGACAATTCATCTCTATCAAGAATGATGATTTCAAGGTGCAATATATTCATTCAAGTTAATATGGCTGATTTGTTTATCAAATATCTACCAAAGATCTTTTGAAGATGATGCACAAGATTGGAATGCAGATGCTCAAGGATGTGAATTGATGCTCTCATCAGGGGGAGTCAATACGCGTTGTACTCTTTTTCCCTCATAAGGTTTTGTCCCACTGGGTTTTCCTTGCAAGGTTTTTAACGAGACAACCAAAAGGCGTATTGTTAGATATGTGTACTCTTTTTCCTTCTGTAGAATTTTTTTACCACTGGGTTTTATTTTAGTTAAGGTTTTAACGAGGCACATTATCTGTTGAATAGACATTCAGGGGGAGTGTTATAAATAGAATCCTATTTATGGTGAATGCCCATATTTAGAAAGATTTTAGGGTTCATTGCTTGGTGGCTAAGTCACCCTCTCCCTATAATTCATCCCAAATCAATAAGAATTCTCTCTCTACTTTTCTCTGCAATATTGCTCTTCTACTTTTATTGTTTTATAACACTTTTATTCTTTTAAAAACTATTCACATTTATTATCTTCTAAACTTTACTCTTTGTCAACAATATAATTTATCCTACACCCTTTATCATAAATTTTCTTTAGACCGTTGCAGATGATGGTAGTATATTTTTGAAAAAATCAACTATATTGCATTATGCAATTTTAAATGGGATTCACGTTGAACAATAGGCATTCCAAATGTTATGCGTCATAAACATTTATGAAAAATTCCAAAATTCTCCAACATAATTTTTGGAGGGAATCTAGGGTATTTGTCACAGGAATGAAGCGTGGTCCACCTAATATGTCACCAAGGTTTCAGGCAATGAGTGCTTTTTCAATTAAAGAATTTGCAGTTTGATTAACAATTATAATTGTGATGATCTTGTCTCATGGGGAGTACTGAATTTTCTCTAATATGTGACTCTTTTTTTCTTCCTTTTGACAATATCTTTACTTTCTCCCTGAATTATTGATCCCAAGAACGGGAAAAGTAATGATTAGAAAATCAAAATTGTAAATAAACAAAAGTGAGGGAAGTTTTTTTAAATTCTTTAAAGGAATAAGAATACTCATTTCACTTCAATTTAGGTGTCTCATTTTAATTGATGATAAGCTGTTAAAAAGAATTACTAAATTGTGAAGGAATGATATAGAAAAAATGGATGTAAATTTTTCGACTATCTAAAACCAAATGGCTTTTAAATAGGGTCGATGCAGTGCATAATTGCAAAGGTGATATTTATATTCTTTTAAACTTAAATTGTCAAACTTTAAAATATTACTAAAAGGCTACTGGAGTATCGTAAAATAAACAAATAAATTTTACTAAAACAATACCAATTGAGACGAAGGTATTCATATATATCTACTCACACGGGGCAAATTTATAGCCTAATATATGGGGTAGATGAACTTATAGTTGTATGGGTCAAAATCATATCAGAAAAATTTGTTATGCGGAGACAATTGACCCAGGTCGAGCAGTGATCTATAAGGTCGAGGTCGAGCAGTGATCAATAAGGTCGAGTGTTAAGAACCCGAATTCACAAGACAAAGTAAACGAGGGAAATGATAGGTTTAATTCATAAACTCAACGAGTCAATCATTACAATAACAGAAACTAGAACTAAGAAGGAGATTAAGAGAAAAAGGATTGAGAGAGCAGAGATAGTCTAGAGGAAGAAGGGAGACGAGAGGGGAACAGAGTTCTTCAACAATACGCATAATCCCAAAATCACCGACCGCTGCTCTTTTTAATAGAATTGTTCTTGGGCTCATTACTCAACCCGGATCCCAAATTAGCATGGCCCTATTGTTTGTTCTCGGCCCAATAGCTCTTCTCAGCCCAATAGCTATTTGTGTGTTAACATCCTTATTGGACTGGAGTTGATTCATAACAATAACCCCGTCCTCAATAAGAACCTTGTCCTCAAGGTTCGAGTCATGAACAGTGAAACTAGCTAGCTCCCAATCAATTGTCTCAATATCAAGGCATGCTTTATGATGTGAGGAAAATATATGATCTAGTGCACCTGTTATGAACCAATCACCTAGGTCATTGCGGCTCCTAGTAGACTGTAACCGATTTGTTAACGGGAATGCCATTAGAACATGCCCTGCATAGTCACCTGGCCTTTCTTGCCATCTTTCGGAAACAGTTAGCGTTAAGCTAAATGAGAGAACCAAGGCAAATATTCCAGTAGCAAACCTCAACAAACACATGAATTCAGTTAAATAGAAATTGTTATGTTGTGGCACTCGAAACTCTTCCTCCAAGCATATGATAACTTCCAAATCAGTCCAAACATTTAACTTGAACGAATTATTAGAAAATAATAAGCATGGATTATCACGCAATGTAATAGATAAGCAAACATCCTCAGATAGCTTATCAAAATGAAAATGGTATCAGCAACACCCCTTTTTGTGCATTCTTCTTTAGCATAAATTGCTGATGAAAAGGAAAGACCAATTATGTTAGCTTGCACTGCTGGAAAGGGGCCCGAAATGAAATCCTTCTTGGTCACCATAGAGACAATTCCTTCTCTATCAAAAACACTATTCACGTAATAGGACACAATGTAGGAAATAGCCTCAGATAATTGGAAGTATTGAAATCTATCAAGAACGCTCCTAGAACCAAAAGGTATTTTGAAAGCACTTGAAATATAATACAGGCAACACTCATTAACATGTTCAGACCCAACGATGCTAGAATTATCCATAAAGAACTGATAAACAGTTTAAGAGGCTCGCTCGCCACCTAATCCCATCACACCAGCTATCAACCAATTACAACCCTGATCTTTTATATTTGCAATAAAGCTTTTTAGCAATATCAAATGGAGTTCAGTTATAACATGATCTGGAATCACATAATTCGCCCGACACCAGAAAATGTGTAACCAGCCCCTTGCACTCCTTGAAGCGTCACCTTATATCCACTCATAAGTTCTAATGCTTTATACTCCTGTAACATGGCAGTTAGTACAGCTGTTGCAGGCTGCGTCTTCATGTACTGTTGTGTGGTGTAATAATTTCCTGTAGTGAAGCCTTTCACTAGTCTAAAGAGCAGTTGCTCGCTCGTCGCACAAAAGGAAGTATTAACCCCACCAGGATCAAAGATAATATACGACGAAGTAGACCTTGCTTTATGAGCTAGACCAAACATAGCAAACAAGCGTTTAACAACGTTATTGACCCAAATATTTGGTGATTGCTTGGAGTAAGTTTCAGTGATTTCCTGGGTCATTCTCTGTATCTTCTCCTCCCTAGCACGCACTCTCGATTCAAACAACAAGAATCCAGAAAGATTGCGCTCATGTACAATATCACGCCAATAGTCTAAATGGACGTTGAAATCATGGTGGAACCACAATATATTTTTAATAACTTCTTTTAGATGTAGTTCACAATGAAAGCCTAAGAGTAGAAAACTCCATTCGGCGTGTCTATCTTCCAAATTGGCCATGTTAGAGGTAAAAACTTTTGTCTTTGGAAAAGCCTCTTGAGTAAGAACTTCAGATTCAATAGATAAAAGCACACATGAATCAACCTTAAAATCTTGCCCTGTGTCAAACCAATTGTCCCCATAACTACAAAATGGGGTAGTCCCTATTGTTGAATCAGGCACATAGTGGAGATATATGCAATCCCTCACATGAAAGCAATAAGAAGAATCGAGAATATGGCCATCGTCCAAATTGACACTAAAAGGCAATGCGAGCATTTGATAAATTGGAAGATTAACACCTCGGACCAAACAAATAAAAGAATCCATAAGCATAGTGGCAAATTGACTGCGTTGTTCAGTGGTATCTCGCTTAGGACTTTTAACAAAAACCTGGTTCACATAGCTTGTGGTGTCTTCCTCTAAAGCAGATTCAATCCCAGGGAACAAGACCTGCGCATTTAGTTGTTCAACATTGGATGGAAGCAAGGGTAAGTCATCAAAAGAAATTGGAAAGGGAACATCGTCTGCAGAATGGTACCACAAAACAGTGCCAATTCCTTGTGAAATTTGGTCAAACACTTTGTCTTCCTTATTTGATAAAGTTGTAGTGGCACTATCAGTATAGTCTATGGGGTCAATTTCAATAGAGTCCGAACCAACCTGAATGTCAATAGCAGGAACTGATGATGTCGAGTCAAGAGAATCATACTCGGCTGCTTTGGTGAAAATTCCAAGAGACATTTCATCGAACACAGGCTTGGCTTCTGAGTTACCAACTTCGGATGCTTGTTCTAACTCATAGAAGTTGGAATTATGGCGCAAATCAACTATAGGAGCTACCTGAACCTCTGATGAATCCAAAGTAGAGTAACTAATGTAGTTATGATAAGCCATGGAAGAATCAGCTAGACTCCGCTTTGAATTTGCGACAGGCTGTTTTCGTAATCGCAAAAATAATTTCTCCTTGTAATGGTTCCAATCATAGAATTGTTTGTTGCGAAATAGCCAATCGAACCAAGCGAGAGCATCACCTTCAAGGTAGAAATAAGGAAGAGGTAACCGGTCTTCCTCCGAAAAACCAAGGAAATTGAAGTAACTCTCTGCCCGATAAACCCAGCCCTCTGGGTTGCCATTGCTGAATTTATCTAGTATCACTGCTGCCATTGGAGTCCGAATCGATGAAAGCACCAATGTTAAGAACCCCAATTCACAAGACAAAGTAAACGAGGGAAATGATATGTTTAATTCATAAACTCAACGAGTCAATCATTACAATAACAGAAACTAGAACTAAGAAGGAGATTAAGAGAAGAAGGATTGAGAGAGCAGAGATAGTCCAGAGGAAGAAGGGAGACGAGAGGGGAACAGAGTTCTTCAACAATACGCATAATCCCAAAATCACCGACCGCTGCTCTTTTTAATTGAGTTGTTCTTGGCTCATTACTCAACCCGGATCCCAAATTAGCATGGCCCTATTGTTTGTTCTCGGCCCAATAGCTCTTCTCAACCCAATAGCTATTTGTGTGTTGACATCCTTATTGGACTGGAGTTGATTCATAACATCGAGGTCGGGCAGTGATCAATAAGGCCGAGGTCGAGCAGTGATGATAGATGTAAAAGCTAGTTTCTTTGGAATCCTCAAAAGGAATATTCTACTGGATATTTGCGCTAATTGTATTTTTTTAGGGTTTTCTAGAGATACCCCTTATAAATAGAAATAGAGGACTTCCCAAAAAGGGGGCTCTCTCTCTCTCGAAAATAGATAAACACATCTCTCTAAAGAGATTAGAGGATCTGTGATCCCACACCTCTATCAGATCCAAAAAAGGATCCTAAGGTTCTTGTATTTGTGTATCATTCTTCTTTATCAAATGAAAGATGATCTGCCTCACTCAAGATTGGGTGAATCTTTTCCTTTATTTACATTTTATTGCCATTTAATGTTATATAATGCATCTTTCTTCATGCTATTAAATCTGGCCATAATCACTGCCAGCATTTATACTCACCTATGTCTTTCTATTCATATTATTCATCTCAGATCTAGAATTAATTATCCTTAACTAGGATTTACCCTCTATTTCTTATTTAATTAGTTTAACAAAAAAGGTCTCATACTTTTTTGGTCAAACAATTTGGCGTCGTCTGTGGGGATTTTCTAGTTAAAATTTTAGTTTCCTCTAGATCTAAAAATTCAATTCTAGTTTCACTTTCTGTTCACTTCCTGTTCATTGGCATCACCGTCTGCCTTTAATCGCCAGGGCTCTGTATGTCCATTATCTTACAGAATTCGATCGGACTAAATGGGAATAAACTGATTCAACAAATTGGTGCTATTTAAAGAAACATCATAACTGTTATTTACAAAAAAAAGAAAATTATCATCTCATATTCGTTTCTACTTTATAAGTTAACAAAATACCTATCTTCTTTTCACCGTGTAGATTAGAACCGCATGATATTGAAAGTTGTTAGCTTGTTTGGCATGATTACCAAGATTGGATTGGTGTGCTACTCCATGGTCTCCATCTATTTTCTTTTAGTCTTGCTTAACTTGTGGTCTAAAAAGTGCAACCGTGCCATCAGCGGTCAAGCATGGAATATCAAAACGGACGGCCTTGCCAAACTGGTAGCGGCCACTAAAAGCATAACCAGAGAAGGGAATGTGGTCACTCCTCCCCACTCGCCGATCGATCAAATCGAGGTAATGAACAATTTCATTTGGTTTAACTAACTATTTTTCTAAGTGGGATAAAAGCAACGCTGCATCAATTACACAAGTTACACTCGGCCTCATCCGAATCAACATTCGGCCTCGTCCGAATCAACATTCGACCTCGCCCGAATCAACATTCGGCACCTCACCCGAATCAACATTCGCCCTCGCCCGAATCAACACCCGCCCGAATCGACACTCTGCCCCGCCCGAATCGACACTCGGCCTCCTCGCCCGAATCGACACTCGGCCTCCTCGCCCGAATCGACACTCGACCTCCTCGCCCGAATCGACATTCGGCCTCCCCGCGGCCTCCTCGACCCAATGTGATTCGGCCTCCCCGCCCCAATGTGATTCGGTCTCCTCACCCGAATTAACATTCGGCCTCCTCGCCCCAATGTGATTCGGCCTCCTCGCCCTAATTGACATTCGGCCTGCTTGCCCATACGTTAATAAAATCTCTCGGAATGACATAAGACCATTTTCCTCTGATTAATATTATGAAACAAACTTTATCAACTTACGTATTTTCGTAGACCCATGAACAGATGATAGAATAATATGACACATGGGGAATCAAGAACATAAACATCTCTAGTATTTCTATGAATAGAGTCATTTATGGAAATTGTGCATTTGCTCGTTTCGTTTGTATCGTATGGATCATGCCAAAAGAAAGAAGGAATAACCCTAACATACCTGAGCATCAGCGGATACAGTTACTATTTTACGATCATCGGTGAAGGGCATGAACTTTGCCTGGAAAATATTATCCACGTGACCTGATGGATAAGATAACTTTGAGGTTCTTGTTGCACAGTCCCATAGTATTACCCTTCTATCATCAGAACCTGAGACAAGAACATCCCGGTGGCATTGAAATCTATTGTCCTTCATGACCGGTTAACTTGCCATATAAATCCAGCCTCTTGACCATGGCCTCAGAAGCAGAGATTCAACGAGAGAAATTTCTAGGCTGAGAAAATCCAATTTCCCTTTTATAAAACTCCATTAAATCATCTCCACCAGAAACCATATACAGCTTTTCCATGTCTCCTTATTCAATCTACTGTGCAGAAATTAAATCCTTTTCTACTATAGAAATTGAAGTTTTGGGATTTAGTAGAGAAGAAGAAAGTACTAAAACCATGACACTTTCTTAATAGCTAGGAAATTATGTGTATATTTTGCTATTTTTTTTTAAGAGAAACATCAAAAGTTGTAATAGTAAGGGACGCTTGGATAATTAACATATTGGTACTCTTAAACTGAATGCAAAAGTTTTGGTATGTACCCATCTTTTATATTCATGCTTGAGTTCTTTGGTGGAAATTAGCAAGATTAAGGGTGGAGAACATGGACGTAACTTTTCTGCTCTAAGCCCTTCTTATCAGCTTCTCAGACTTCACTGTTTCTCTCAAACCCCAAGCAAGAATCAAGAGCAAATATCAATAAATAATTCTCTCTTTCTTTTCTTCGAGTCTTATCTGAATCATCAACCAAGGATGAAGCAAAATCTATAATCATGAAGCCCAAATCAAAGAAAAGTGACAAGCCATTAAGTGAACCCACACCCACACCTGCTCCGTCGGTGTCCTCTACTGTAACTGCATTATCATCCATGTTCCTGTTGCACTTACCATCCCCGCCTCCACTATACCCTCACTTCCAAAACCAACCACCCATGCACCTGAGCCTACCTCTCAGTCATCAAAGGTCAAGGCCACTCCAAGAATATTTGTCAAGAAAGTGCCTGATGTTGCTACACATATAGATACAGTAGTCAAGGAATTTGTGGTTCATGGGGAATAAGTGCCAGTCATTACTAATCAGGTACAACATCCTCCTTCAAAATTAGATGCTTTGGTATCCACTCTAGATGTTGCACCCCTAGATACTCTCCCACCCATGGGTGAGAAACAACAAGTGAAGAAATTCATTATAGAAAAGGATGTAGGTGATCTGGGGAAGGAGGTAGATACTACTGCTGAGGAGCATGTGGTTGAGGGAGAAGGAAGTAAAGAACCTGTGCAAAAAGAGGGTTCTGATGGTCTTTCTTTTAGTTGGACTAAGGATGAGGATGATGATAGGGTTGAAAAAGAAGAAGAACATGTGAACAGTCATAAGAAGCATGATGCTCAAAACATAGCCAATGAAGAAGAAAAGAGTGAGAATGAGGGAACATCTGGAGATGAGAAGGAGAGTGATACAGATGATAAGGCAGGTGAACAAGTAAATGATTCAGCAGAAGAAGAAAATCATAGGGAAGAAGAGGACAACTCCGAAAGTGAGGGTGAGGATCAAGAAAAGGTGAATGAGAGTGAATGAGCTGATGAAGAGAGTGAGGAAGAAGATGAGAATGTGAGTGAGGAATCTGAAGGCTCTATGACCATTGAGAACACTGTCATAGCACCTTCAGAAGAAATTGGTGAAGAGACAAGGGCTCAAGAACCTGGGTCTCTGTTAACTCATTTCACTGGAGATGAAGAAGTTGGCAGTGATGAAGATGATGTGACACTATCTGAGGTAGGGAAGAAACCTAGGAAGAATCCTATGACAACTACAACATTAGTAATCCCAACAAGGAAAGGAGTGGCCCCTCCTGCCAGGACTCCTCTAACGAGGATTAAAAGAAAGACTGTTGATGAACAAGTCATTAAGGAGTCTATAAGTGTAAAGAAGCCAGGGAAGAAGGTCTCAATTGTGGAACCTGTTATTGAGATGGACGGAGAAGATGAGTTTGAATTAGCATTGCCAGCTAAGTTCTCTACACTAAAGAGAAAGGTTGTCAAAGTTACAAAAACTACTACCCCTTCTGCAAGGGCCAGTAAGGGTAAGATAAGAAAGAATGTGCTAGCTGCAGCTAATCGACTCACAGAGTTCAAGAACAGAAAAGTCTAAATGGGAAGATTCTTGCAAACACTGATGAGAAGGAAATGGCTCAACTGGTTGAAAAACTTGAGCTACAGGGGTGGAAGAACATGTTTGTCAAAGCTTTCTCTCTTGTATGTGTTCCTGCTGTGGTGGAGTTCTATGCAAATTTCAACTTTGAAAGGAAGGTAGTCAAGAGTAAATATCTCTTCTGTGGGATTTGACAATTACTTGAAGAAAAAGTGGCCAACCATAGACAATGATGTTGACACTGGCATTGTGGTCACAAGGAAGTTCTCTTAAAAGTTTGAGTTGGATGCTCCTAGAAGGTGTACAAGACTGATATGACTCCCTTCCACAAGTTGTTGTTTCATTTTGTCAATTCCTGCATTCTTCAGAGGTCTGAGAGAGGCATGAAGCTACTCTGTTGGACATGGTTGTAATGGAACTACTTGACACTGGTAGACCTATCAATCTCCCTAGCTTGATGATTCAGCATATGGCAAGAGCTGCAGACACCTCCGAACCTAAGGATGCTATGCCTTATAGTTTCATGTTGACTAAGTTGTTTGACAATATTGGCCAAAGTGGAAGAGAAGAAAATGGTAGAGAGATTCGGCATGGTGCTCACTGAACCTCCGTAATATCTAACAAGTCGAGTCTTATGTCGGTCATATAGAACACCAACACATAGAAAAAGGGCTGAAGAAACCAGTCCATGACTTGACAGCTCAACATTTCCTTACCCGAGCTTAAGTATGGAAACCACAATGACATTTTGGGTGTTGTTACCCTCAAGCAGTGTGGGTATGAGGAGATCAAGGCTAGAGGTTCCACATGATCTGTTATTCTATCTGGGAGCAGTAGGGATGTAGGCTCAGTAAGAGGTTGGAGTTGGATGTTGAAGAGAATGCCAAGCTTCGTGAAGACATTGATGAGCTGAGAAAGGAAACACGGCAACCTAGGGAAGAGCTCAGAAGATATATGGAAGCTCATGCCAACTGATTACCACCCTTGTGAAAACACTGACTCCCTCTAATTCTCACCCATGAACATGTTCCTTCCCAGTGTCCATAGTTTCCTTTGCTATTCCAGTGATGCCTTATCTTTTTTTCTTAGTCTGGTAGTTTGCAGTATGCTTAGTTTATTTTTTTCGAATGGTTAAGACGAGGCCATGAACTTCTTTTGGCACTACTTAATGTCTCCTCTTGTTCAGCTTTACTACTTTGTACAATATTGGATCTTCAGCATAGTCTGTTTGCCTTGATATTTCTTAAGCTTGTGGTGTAGCCTGTTTGGCCTTGAATCTTACATTATCTGTGCTTCATCTGCCTAACTTTTTCTTTTGTTTTTCCGATGATGCCGAAAAAGGGAAGATAAGGTTGGAAGGTTGTGGGCTGTGAACATACATGTCTGTCAATTGTACTTGTTGTGATTATCTGGTTCTTTGGTGTGATTACCTGGTTCTGCTATGTACAAAGTTTGTCATCATCAAAAAAGGGAATTTGTGAAGTATTAAAGTTTTGATGATTAACAAAGTATGTCTAAATGTTCAAAGAACCAGGTCCTCAACGTAGCTACTTAATTGTTCTAAAGAACCAGCTCCTCATGTTGATAATTGTACGTCTGTAAAAGACCATAATTTTTTCTCAAAGTTACCAGGTTCGAGTTTGGTGGAAGAAGGCTGCTATATGTGATAAGGGTCATTTCTCAAGAAGATATGAATGATTCAGTTAGAGACAAAAGTCCCAAAACTTGTGGAATCCTCGAAACAGTAGGAGTCTTATCGAAGAAGAAGATAACTATGAATAAGACTCCTAGAAGATATCAAGTTGAAGCATTTAAATATGATCTACTTTGGACTTCTGTATTATCCTTTTTACACATCAACTGAAGAGTCATAAGTCGTTTACTCCAGTCGAGTACTTGCGTTGTATTCTTCTTGAGTCAGTCTAGTGAATGTGTTTTAGGAAATTGAGTTGTAATCAAGTGTCATAAATAATTAGTGAGTTGGAGTGAGTGTTTGTTTTACAAGTTAGAGTAACTTGTAAATCAAATAGTCGTAGTAGGAGTATTGGAGAGTATTGAATTACAGTCTTGTAATAGATACATTTTTGGCTCATTGTTCTAGCGGAGTTGAAGTTAAAAAACCTGCGTAGTGGGTCGTGGTTTTTGCACCTTTTGAGCCGGGTGATTTTTCATGTAAAAATCGTTGTGTTTATTTTACTGCTTGTTTACTTCACGTTTAAGGAACGCGGCAAGAACCAAGTTCTTTAGTAATTCATACGGACACTCCGACTAACAGTTGCTAACGTAAATTTTGAAGCTTAGTAGAACAAAAATGGAAATCTTTGTTTACTTTTTTATGTTTCAAGAAGAAATACGTACTATCTCCTCTTATCCTTTCTGTTATGTTAGCAAAAACTTTATGATCCTAAATGGATAGCTGCACATATTCATGCTATCTGTTTTAACTATTTTCTTGGTCTATTTTAACTATCAATCCTCAAACAACGGCACAAGGAGAGACTGGGTATGTGAAAAAATACAAGCATTGTTTAATGTGTTTGTGCAATATTAAGATGCCAGCTCAGTAAAATGATTCGATCGTATTTATTGTTTTTGTACTAATATAATTGTGTTACTTTAGTCATCCCGTCGCCATTCTACAAGCAAGACATCGTGTAGTATCTTTGTTTCAGGTCTTTAACCATATCTGGAGGGTATTTTATTTCTTTTACCGCATGTGACATTAAATATTGCTTTAATTATGACTTCATGTTGATGCAATGTATAGTACATCACTGTCCCCACCCTACAACAGTTTTTTCATAGGTTTATTTGTAAATAGACATTTTACTAAATTTTACTAACTGTAATAGAAAAGTTAGCATTCTTTCTGATTTCTAAAATGTTTATTATTGGCAGATTTTAACTTTCTCCCTATGCCTACAAAACCCTCGCCATTACAAAATGAAGTAACTAAATTTTGGATACGATGCTAGAAATTAAGCACAGAAGCTAAGATATTCTGCAATATTTTTTTATGTTTGTGTGTACACAGCAACACTTTAATATTTAGATACAAAGACCGAATTTGCATATGAAGAAAAGAGTAGTACACCAGAAATCTTTGTATTTGAGTGTGAAGCAACTTTTGTCATGAAACTTGAGGTTGCCAAACCATGATTTGATAGGAACTCGGTTTATATTTCCCAATTTATAATGTTAAGAATTTTTTTGGAATTATTAATACTTGAAAGAAAAAAAAATTTATGCTTGATTTTAAGATTTTGTATCCTTTCTAATATGAGGTAAAATGTGGATAGCAACAAACTAGGGAAAGCTCTCTTAATATTATTTGTGTGGCACTTTTGTTGGCTGACTTACAAGTCTGGCTAAGGAGCTTTCTCCTTGGCTCTTATTTTAAGCATGTCTATTATTTTAAGCTCTTAGCTACATGGAATTTTTCCTTGGACCTTCGCTGTACAATATTTTCCAAGTGTCTTTAAATGAGTTTCATAGATAACTTTCTATCCCCGGGGGTGTCGAAGAACAGAAACAGTCACAGTTATCTTCTTCTATCTTCTTCTTTTCCCCCTTTGTATCTTTTTCTCTTTAAGAAAAACAATTAAAAATACACATTATTAATTTCTCAGTATAGCATTGTCAGAAATATTCGTTTAAGGAATGTTACCCATTAAAAAATAGGAGGAAATGCCTTTTCCTTATTATTTTTTTTTTTTTGAAGGAGCTTATTGTTGTCTACTCTAATTTTCTACCATTCCTTGCTATTTTGGTGCCTTCAGAGAAATGCTTATATTTCTGGATCAGTTATGCTTTGTGTGGTTTCTTTCTAGCTCAACTGGAGATTCGCTTCATACTTCATGAACTATGTTGCTTGTGTTGTTTAATTTGTAAATGAACTTGTGACTTTTTAAAAAAAAAGTTAGTTGTCTAAATTGGTAAACATTGCAAGTACCAGAAACTTTTGTCAAATGTCAACTTAACAAATGTAGGCAAAATTTGCAAAAGACTATAATTCTCAAATCTTAGATCCTTTCTTTCAATCAAACGAAGGGAAAAATCCTCTTTTAACTACCATTTTCAAGTTTATGCAAGCTGCATTTACATCTCTTCCTTCTTGAAGTGCAGGGTTAAAAGAGGTTACATATTTTGGCATTCATTCTTAATTTTGATAAGTTTTTCTATATATTTGGCATAACCTATAGGTTTTTGCATCTAATTTTATGCTGCCAAAGCTTCTTTCTTAAAACCTGGATTTGGTTATTTCTTGCTTTACAATTTCTGTATCTATACTTCTTTGTCCTTTTATTGGTCATATCATGTATCTCTTGTTTTAATCGTCCCTCATGCTTCTGGTCCTTCTTTTTTCATAGAAAAGTATTATGTATTTATTTATTCAACCTTTTATCTTTTTCTATGTACTAAAAACTCTCTCTTTTAGTTTTACTTTCAACTTTACAGCTTTACATGTTTCTACGTTATACATTAGTAAGAAATCTTTAAATTTTTTATCCTTTCAGACATAAAATGTATAAAAATTCTTACATGAAATTGTTGCTGAGATGAATTTTTTAATCCATAGTTACTTATTGATCTTATTACAAGAAATGGTTGCAGATCTAGATGGAACCATTGATCAATGCAAGATTAATTAGGGTGGGAGCTTGAGTTCAAGAGAAACTGCAGTAAATAGAGATTAGAAAGAACTTCCTCTCTTACAGAAATTCTTGAAGCAATCAGCCCCTCTATGTAGTGATATAGTGAACCTGATTCTGTTAAATGGAATAGAGGTACCTATGGTCATTGATAGTGTATCATGTAGTTCATTATAAAAATGATAATTTTGTACCAAATTTATTTATGTTCAGGACTATAGTTTGCGATAATATAATAAATGTTATTGATAGTGGCACTATTGGGTATTTGTGATAGTTTTTAAAACTTGTGGGTAATAATCACGTTTCATATTTTTTTCCAAAATAAATTTGGGAAATACCAAACACATCGAGAATTATTTGCAGATGAAGAGATGTCAAAGGGGCTTCAGGTCAGGCAGGCGAGCGATAGTACAAGCAAGCTACCATAGGTACTTGGAGGTGTATTTGGTAGAGCAAAGCAGCACCAAAGTTAATTTTCTTGGAGTGGACTATATGTCATAATGACCTAACTAGAGCAAACCTCCCACATGCTGGTGAAATCATATGCTTAAGATGTTACGCGTGCTTATTAGAGGAAGTTGAGGTCCATTTTTTCTTCCATGTACCATTGTTTCTTAGCTTTATTGCATGTTCTTGGATTTATAGAAACCATAGCTGGATGGAAAAGAAAGTAATGTATGGAATACAATTCCGACCTGCATTTCTTAAGTAGTTTAATGTGCAATAAAACTTTGTATTTACCTACCAAAAGAAAATTATGAAACTCTTCAGACTATGTTGAGCAAGTTATTATATTTTTTCAGTGAAGTTGAGTCATCACATGTATTTCCTGCACTTTGTTGTTGTAAACTTCCAATTTTATTGGTTCTGATCACAGTAAGAGATTAGAAATTCTCTTCCATTTGCAATGTGAATATTTCGTTAATCCTTTCTACGTTATAGTATTTCTTCAGTTTAGTGTCTTTTGTTGGGCAAAAGAAGGCAAATAACCATCCCACTTTGGAAACGAAATATGCAAAGCTACACAGAAATGACATAAAATTCGAACAGTTGTAAAATTTTATTCACAATTTGCAACGTTGGGCCCGCAAGCGCGGGCCTGCCTCATCTAGTAGTAAAAGAGATCAACACACAGGATATACTCTCCTTTTGATAATGTATCACAAGCAAATATAACGACTCCCTCATACCAAATCTGTTTGGAAATTAATTTTTCACCCCAGTAACCCTCATAAATCTTCCTATACAAACAATACCTAACTCCAGCATTAATAGTAAATCGAGTGAATTCGAAAACGACAAAGAATAAAATAAATTTCTACGAGTTCTAATTTTGAATTTAAACTTGAAAATTCAAATAATACTATTGCTAATAGACGACCCTTTCTATCTTGTTTGAATAGTCTCTGAAAGACCTCGAGCAGGAAAACCAAAAAAATTCAATGAGAAGCAACCCCCTTCAAGTACTGTTGGGAATCAATCTCTTGATTGTAGTTCTAAATGTATTTTGTCTCATGAAGAAAGAAGAGAAGAAGAGGAAAGCAGATGAAGAAGAAAAGAAATGTTCAGAACATTTGGCAAAGAAAACAAATGGTCTTCAATCTGATCTCAAAAGGAAATCAAGGAATGAAACACGTGTCACCATCTCAAGCAATAAAGACATTCATGATGGATTAAATCCTGGCCGTTCAATTGAGAATAATGAAGAGCTTCACAATTCTGGAAGCTTCTCACAGGGATAGAAATGATCACACGTATAGGGAATAATAGTTAGTTATTTGTTATGATTAGTCCAGTAAAATTCTTGCAAGTGTACAGTATTTCATTGGTCATTGTTTTCTCTCAGCTAGGAATATTTGTATATATATAGACGTTCTTTGTACAATGAAATCAATGAAGAAAGCAGAAAATTTTCCAATTAGACTCTCCTAATTTCTACATGGTATCAGAGCAGTAGAAATTCTTCTACTGATCTGTCCTTTCTTTTCTTCTTTTCTTCTTTCTGATTCACCGTTCTTCATTCCTTCATAACGCCATGCCTGCAGATTTGACTGATCTGACTCAGACCTCACCTGGTGTGACTTAAACCTCACCTGGATCTGGATTTTCAACTCTTGTTGATTCAACCCATCCTTATTTTCTTCATGCTTCTGGTACACCTGGGATGGTCTTGGTAAATACTCCCTTTGATGGTCGTGGGTATCAAGGCTGGAGTAGGTCCATTCTTATTGGGATTTATTGATGGATCTTGTCTTACCCCAGCCATAACTCACTCAGATCTGAAATCTGGAATAGGTGTAACGATATGGTAACATCTTGGTTACTAAACTCTCTCACCAAAAGGATTTCTGGTAGTGTTTTGTATTCCAAAAATGTAAAAGACCTTTGGACAAATCTGGATCACAGGTTTGGACAACCCAATGGTGCAAAATTGTACCACCTGCAAAAGGAATTAGCTGACTTAGTTCAGGGTTCAACAGATATTGCAAGCTATTTCACTAGACTCAAGTGTTTATGGGATGAACTTGACACTCTCAGCACCAATATGCAGTGTTCTTGCATCTGTAACTGTGGAGGAAAACACAGAATGATGCAATTCAAAAATGATGAAAGGCTCATTCAATTCCTAATGGGTTTGAATGAGACTTATGCTCAAGCAAGGATATTCCCATGATCAATCCTTTGCCTAGTGTAAACCATGCTTACTCACTGCTGATGCAGGATGAAAATCAAAGAGAAATGCATGTGAACCCATAGTTTCCTGGAGATGGAACTTCTTTCATGGCAGGACAACAGAACACTCAAATCAACAAGGGAAATCACATTAACTATCAGCAGAAAATTGGAAACAACTCAGTGAAAGGAAACAACAATCCCAAAGGCAAGAAAAATGGTCAGATGTGTTCCTATTGCAAGATGACCAATCACACTATTGAGAATTGCTATAGGCTTATAGGTTTTCCCTCTGATTTTAAATTCACTAAGCCAAAGAAATTTCAAGGAACTATAAAAGGGAATTCTGCCACAACAATGGAACAACTGGAGGGAATTCAAAGCAACTCAGTTGAGGGATCTCAATTTGCCCAAAGACTTTCACTAGACCAATTTTCTTAGCTAGTTCAACTTCTGAATTAAATTCAAATGGGACAATCAGGTTCTTCAGAAGTTAGTGCAAATTCAGCAGCTGGTATATTCCTTACAAATTGTCCCTCATGTTATTCAGTTGCTAACTTCATAGATTCAGGGGTCTCTCAGCATATGTGCTATAATGTAAAATCATTCTTGTTTCTTTTACCCCTTCCTGTTCCTATAATGGTCAAGCTGCCTAATTCAGTTAGGGTAAAAGTTACACACACTGGTAGTGTTTCTGTTTTTCCAGGTCTTACACTAAGAGGTGCTCTTCACATTCCTAGTTTCAAATATAATCTTTTGTCAGTAAATAGACTTTGCCAGGCATTCAAGTGTTTCTTAATTTTCACTTCTTTTGGATGCATTTTGCAGGGACCTCTTCTGAAGAGCCCTCAAATTTTTGGTGAAGCTAAGGAAGGTCTCTACCTTTTAGAGCCTCATAGGACAGTCTCTAAGGATCATTCTGTCAAGCCTCCTTTTTCATCTTTTAAGAGTTGTCTTTCTAGTTTAGTTTCAGTATCTTTATCTATTTCAGCAAAAACAGATTATGATGTAAGGTTATGGCATGTTAGACTTGGGCATTTGCCTTTCAATGAAATGAAATATATTAGTTCTATTTCATTTCCATCTAATTTTCAGTGTTCTTGTGATGTATGTCCTTTGGCTAGACTGTCCAGATTGCCCTTCCCTCTCAGTCACATCAAAACCGAAGGCATATTTGACCTAATTCACATTGGTACCTGGGGTCCTTACAGGACCCCCACTTCCAATGGATATAAGTACTTTCTAACAATTGTTGACGATTTTAGTAGGACAACTTGGACTTATTTACTCAGTACTAAGAGCAATGCTTTTTCAGTTTTGAAATGGTTCTTGAGCATGGTAGAAAGACAGTTTGGTACTAAAGTCAAAATTATAAGGTCTGACAATGCCTTAGAATTGGGCAAAGGGATAACAACTTCTATTTTCCTCAAATCACGGGGTATTTTACATCAAACCTCATGTGTGGGTACTCCTCAACAGAATGATATTGTCGAAAGGAAGCATAGACACCTATTGGAGATTGCTAGGGCACTATTGTTCCAATCAAAGTTGCCTATTTATTACTGGGGAGAATGTATTCTCACTGCTACTTTTCTCATCAACAAGTTTCCCTCTAGAGTTCTACAAGGAAAAACTCCTTTTGAAATGCTCTTTAATCAGAAACCTAATTATCAGTTCCTAAGGTGTTTTGGGTGTTTATGTTATGCCTCCACATTATCTCATCACTGGGATGAATTTGAACCTAGGGCAAGGGCATGTGTATTTTTGGGATATCCCAATGGACAAAAAGGTTATAAGCTCCTGGATTTAGACACTAAAAAGGTCTTTCTATCTAGGTATGTCCAATTTCATGAAAGCATTTACCCCTTTTCTTTCAATTCCAGTACCTCCCCTCCTTTATTTCCCATTTCTACTCCCATTTCTGAACCTTCTATAACCAACATACCTACTGATTCTCCTCCCACCGTACTTGTTCCTCCAACTACATTTCCTATCTCTCCCACTTCTCCTTTATCTCATTCTCATATGCCTTCTGTCACTCCCTCCTCTTCTAACCCCATGCCTTCCCCTGATCCTCCCTCTTCTACTTCTATCATACCTTTGAGGAGATCTACCGGAACCAACCTAGGCACTCGGCCTAGTTATCTCAAGGATTTCATTTGTAATAATGTTTTTGTCACTGATTTAACAAGGTATTGTCTTGCCACACCATCCTCTCCTCACACTCTTTCTTTCACTTCCCTATCTCCGTATAACCAACATCTCTTTCACTCTATTTCTCCTATCACTGAACCTACAAGCTACTCCCAAGCTTGTTCTCATTCAGGTTGGAAGCAAGCTATGGACACAGAAATAGCTGCCTTAGAGGCAAATCAAACATGGGAGGTTGTGCCTCTTCCACCTGGGAAGAAAGCTTTGCCCTATAAATGGGTTTACAAGGCCAAATAACATGCTGATGGTAGTATTGAAAGGCTAAAGGCTCGCCTAGTTATCAGAGGAGACATTTAAAGAGAGGGAATCGACTACACTGAAACTTTCTCTCTGGTGGTCAAGATGACCACCATCAGATGCCTATTGTCTATTGCAATCAAGAAAGGATGGGTTGTTTCAAAATTTGATGTGAACAATGCGTTTCTACATGGCGACCTACAGGAGGAAGTATACATGAAATTTCCTACAGGTCTGACCCCTCCTACTACCCATCATGTTTGCAAGTTATAGAAATCGCTTTATGGCCTCAAACAAGCCTCAAGGCAGTGGTATGCGAGGCTTGCAGGGGCTCTCAGTTTCAAAGGATTCGCTTCTTCTCTTAATGATTATTCTCTATTTTTTAAAAAGATAGGGGATTGCATTTCTATTGTTGCATTTTACGTTGATGATATCTTAATTACTCGCAATCATCCTACTGAATTAACAGACCTCAAAGCATTTCTTCGTTCAGAATTCAAAATTAAGGATCTTGGATTGATACACTACTTTCTAGGCATGGAAATCTTACGAGAACAAGCTGGTTTTATCATTACCCAGCAAAAATTTACGGAGGACTTACTATCTGAGTTTGATTGCTCCCATATTTCCATGGTGTCTTCTCCACTTGATCCTTCTTTCAAACTCACAGCTGACTCCAGTCCCTCCTAGCAGATCCTTTAGTTTATCAGTGTCTTGTTGGCAAATTAAATTACTTAACACATACAAGACCCAACCTTTCTTTTGATGTTTTCACTCTAAGTCAATACATGCAAAAGCCTTGTCTTGATCATTTCACAGCAGCTCTTCGAGTTCTTCGTTACCTTCATACTAATCCAGCACAGGGGTTGTTTTTGAATTCAAGACCATCTCTTTCTCTTTTGGCTTTTTGCGACGCCGACTGGGCCTCCTGTCGCGATACTCGCCGGTCTATCAGTTATGTCACGACCCCAGTTCGCCCTCTGTGAACTATCGTGATGGAACCTAGACTCTACGACTAGGTAAGCCTAACAAATGCGGAAAAGAAACAATTTCGGAAAAGAAAATAGAAATGATATAAACCGAAATGACAAAGTGAAATAGTGTTTAAGATGCCGTCTGGCACATAACAGTACAAAATCTCAACCTATCACTCCCAAAATCCGGAACCCCATGAATCACAAGCTAAGAGATACATAAGAAGCTCTAACTCCGGAAATGTCTAACAAAAGGGAAATACTAAAGGGCTATACTATTACAGAAAGATAGAAAGGGACTCCTCGATCTGCGGACGCGGCAGATATACCTCGAAGTCTCTACAGAAGCGCCTCGCCTCAAGGATGATAAGACTGAGTGAAAGTACCTGGATCTGCACATGAAAAACATGCGCAAAAAGGGCATGAGTACACCACAACGGTACTCAGTAAGTGCCAAGCCTAACCTCGGTAGGGTAGTGACGAGGAAGGTTAGGGCCCTACTGAGGATAAATAAAATATAAGGTATAACAATGTAGAATAAGACAGTGTAATTAAGTGCAACAGTAAGAAATAATATAGAATAGAAAGAACAACAACAACTAGAACAGAGACAAAATAAATCACGGGAAAGAAATACAGCTCAACACAGAGATAACAACCGGGGCACCTCCCAGGATTTCGTCCTGTAGTCCCAATTACAACTATCCAGTGGATCTCCCGAGATACCGTCCCGTAGTCCATCATATGTATATCCGAAGGATCTTCCGGGATCCCGTCCCGTAGTCCAACTATCAGTGCACGGGGATCTACCGGAATCCCGATCCGTTGTCCCAAATATAAATACCTAGTACTGGGGGAATCTACCGGGTGCAGTTCCGTAGTTCCATATAACGGTGCAGGGGGGGAGGGATCTACCGGAATCCCACATCCGTAGTCCCAAATGTAAACAGACAAGGGGGAGCTACCGGAATCCCACATCCGTAGTCCCAATGTAAATACACAGCAGCAACAGGAAAAATACTTAGAAATGTCAAGTTTCATATTAAGGCGAACAGGTAGTCTAGCCTACCATGCTGCACAGAATTCAAGTAATGCAGTTTGAACAAATAAAGCAATTAAATCACTTAGATATGCTTTCCTAAGCTAACAACAGGCCTAAGAGTGCAAGTAATAAAAACAGGAAAGAACACATACTAGTAATTACTTAATGAAAAACTGAATTTTCAACAATTAGCAGAAGTATGCACTCATCACCTCACATACAATGCATCTCAATTATCAATTATACCAAATCCTAAGGGGAAAGTTCCCCCACACAAGGTTAGGCAAGCCACTTACCTCGAACCAGCTCAAATCAACCCGAAACCACGCTCTTGCCATGAGTACTCGACTCCAAATGACCCAAATCTATTCAATTCAATTGCATAATGTAAATAATACTTCAAGTAACTGATTATATAAAGAAATTCTAAGCTAATACGCGAAATTAGGTAAAATGACCAAAATGCCCCTCGGGCCCACATCTCGGAATCGGGTAAAATTTATATTTTCAGAATCCTCACACTCTTATGAGTTCATGAATACCAAAATTATCCAAATCTAAGGTCAAATTCCCAATCAAAAGTCGAATTCTAGGTCTAAGAACTTTTTTCCAACATTTCCCCAATTTTCATCTCCAATCCAAAATTAAATGATGAAACTAACTATAGATTGATGGAATATAACTAGAAAGGGTTAAAGAATTGTTACCCAATGATCTCCTCTTCAATTTCCTCTCAAATCGCCCTCTCCCGAGCTCCAAATCGAATTTCCAACTTTTGAAACTAAACCCTCGAAATTTCCTATTTTCTGCCCAGAAATCCCGCATCTGCGGTCCAACAATCGCATCTGCGATACTGCTTCTGCGGTTGGGCAACCGCTTCTGCGGTTCTCACTTAAAGGCTCCATCTCGCACCTGCGAGCCAAAATCCGCATCTGCGGTCACGCAGGTGCGGTACTTATGCCGCACCTGCGGTCCCACACTCGCAGGTGCGGTTCTGATAGAAAACCAGCAGCTGAAGCTGCAACTCCAAACTCCAAAATCCTTCCGTCAACCATCCAAAATCCTTCCGTCAACCATCCAAAATCATCCCGAGGCCCCCCCGGGACCTCAACCAAAAGCACCAACAAGTCTAATACCACTGTCCAAACTTATACCACTCCTCAAAACACCTAGAACAACAGCGAAACGACGAATCAACCACGGATTCAAGCCTAAGAACTCCAAAACTCTAGAAATACGCTTTCGATCAAAAAGTCTATCAAACCTCGTCCGAATGACCTGAATTTTTGCACACACGGCACATTCAACACTACAGAGCTACTCCAACTTCCGGAATTCCATTCCGACCCTCGGATCAAAATCTCACTATCGAACCGGAAACTTCAAATTTTGACCTTTCGGCATTTCAAGCCTAAATTTGCTACGGACCTCCAAAACACAATCCGAACACGCCCCTAAGCCCGGAATCACCCAATGGAGCTAACGTAACCATCGAATTTCCATTCTGAGGCCGTCTTCACAATGTTCTGACTACGGTCAACTTTCCAACACTTAAGCTCTCATTTAGGGATCCGAAACTCAAAACCGAACATCCCGGCAAATCAAAATAGCAGAAATAAATACGGGGAAAGCAGTTAATAGGGGATCGGGGCATTAATTCTTAAGACAACCGGCCGGGTCGTCACATCCTCCTACACTTAAACATTCGTTCGTCCTCGAACGAGCATAGAGACATACCTGAAGTAGTGAAAAGATGAGGGTAACGGCTGCGCATATCTTGCTCGATCTCTTAGGTCGCCTCCTCGACCGGCTGGCCCCGCCACTGAACCTTCACAGATGCAATGTTCTTTGACATTAGCTTTCGAACCTGCCTGTCCAATATTGCCACTGGCTCCTCAACATAAGATAAATCCTTGTCCAACTGGACTGAACTGAAATCCAACACGTGTGACGGATCGCCGTGATACCTCCGGAACATTGAAACATGAAATACCGAATGAACTCCTGCCAAGCTGGGAGGTAAGGCAAGCTCATAGGCAACCTCCCCAACACGCCTCAATATCTCAAAAGGGCCAATAAACCTCAAACTCAACTTCCCTTCCTTCCCAAATCTCATAACACCCTTCATAGGCGAAACCCGAAGCAGAACCCGTTCTCCAACCTTATAGGAAACATCACGAACTTTCCGGTCCGCGTAACTCTTCTGTCTGGACTGGGCCGTACGAAGTCTGTCCTGAATCACCTTAACCTTCTCCAAAGCATCCTGAACCAAGTCTGTGCCCAGTAATCTAGCCTCACCCGGCTCAAACCAACCCACCAGAGATCTACACCGCCTACCATATAAAGCCTCATACGACGCCATCTGAATGTTGGACTGATAACTGTTGTTGTATGCAAACTCCGCCAATGGTAAGAACTTATCCCACGACCCTCCAAACTCAATCACAAACGCACGAAGCATATCCTCAAGAATCTGAATAGTGCGCTCGGACTGCCCGTCCGTCTGAGGGTGAAATGATGTACTCAACTCCACCCGAGTACCCAACTCATGCTGAACGGCCCTCCAGAACCGTGATGTGAACTGAGTACCTCTATCCGAAATGATAGAAACTGGAATACCATGCAGACGAGCAATCTCCCGGATATAAATCTCCGCCAACTGCTCCGGAGAATAAGTAGTACACACAGGAATGAAATGCGCGGACTTGGTCAGCCAATCCACAATCACCCAAATAGCATCAAATTTTCTCAAAGTCCGTGGGAGCCCAACTACAAAGTCCATGATGATCCGCTCCCACTTCCACTCCGGATTCTCTATCTGCTGAAGCAACCCACCAAGCCTCTGGTGCTCGTACTTCACCTGTTGACAGTTGAGGCGCCGAGCTACAAATCCAACTATATCCTTCTTTATCCGCCTCCACTAATAGTGTTGTCTCAAATCCCGATACATCTTCGCGGCACCCGGATGAATGGAATACCGCGAACTATGGGTCTCCTCTAGGATCAACTCCCGAAGCCCATCAACATTAGGTACACAAATCTGACCATGCATCCTCAATACCCCGTCATCACCAATAGTTACCTCTCTGGCATCACCGTGCTGAACCTTGTCCTTGAGGACAGGAAAATGAGGGTCATCATACTGACGCTCCCTGATACAATCAAATAAGGAAGACCGAGAAACCACGCAAGCTAGAACCGGACTAGGCTCCGAAAGATCCAATCTCACAAAGTGGCTGGCTAAGGCCTGAACATCCATCGCCATAGGCCTCTCCGATGCTGGTAAATAAGCCAAACTCCCTAAACTCTCTGCCCGGCGACTCAAAGCATCGGCCACCACATTGGCCTTGCCCGGGTGATACAGAATAGTGATATCATAGTCCTTCAGCAACTCTAACCACCTCCTCTGGCGCAAATTTAGATCCTTTTGCTTGAACAGGTGCTGCAAGCTCCGATGTTCAGTATAAATCTCACAAGGCACACCGTATAAATAATGGCGCCAAATCTTCAGGGCGTGAACAATGGCAGCTAACTCAAGGTCGTGGACCGGGTAATTTTTCTCGTGCACCTTCAACTGTCTGGACGCGTAGGCAATCACCCTACCGTCCTGCATCAAAACCGTTCCAAGTCCAATCCTCAAGGCATCACAATAGACATTGTAAGACCCCAAACCTGTAGGCAATATCAAAATTGGGGCTATAGTCAAAGCTATCTTGAGCTTCTGAAAGCTCGCCTCACACTCTTCCGTCCACTGGAACGGAGCACCCTTCTGGGTCAGTCTGGTCATAGGGGCTGCAATCGATGAAAATCCCTCCACAAAACGATGGTAGTAACCCGCCAAACCGAGAAAACTGCGGATCTCTGTAGCTGAGGATGGTCTATGCCAACTCTGCACTGCCTCTACCTTCTTCAGATCCACCTGAATACGCTCAGTCGATACCACGTGGACTAAGAATGCCACGGAATCCAACCAAAACTCACATTTTGAGAACTTTGCATATAACTTCTTTTCCCTTAGAGTCTGAAGCACTATCCTCAGGTGCTGCTCATGATCTTCCCGACTCCGGGAATACACCAGAATGTCATCAATAAAGACAATGACAAATGAGTCAAGATATGGCCGGAATACACTGTGCATCAAATGCATAAAGGCTGTTGGGGCATTGGTCAGCCAAAATGACATAACAAGGAACTCGTAATGACCATACGAGTCCTGAAAGCAGTCTTCGGGATATCTGGCTCCCGAATCTTCAACTGATGGCAACCTGAGCGCAAATCAATCTTAGAAAACACGTGTGCCCTGAAGCTGGTCAAACAGATCATCAATACGAGGCAAAGGATAACGGCTCTTCACTGTAACCTTGTTCAACTGGCGATAATCAATACACATACGCATAGAACCATCCTTTTTCTTCACAAACAAGACAGGAGCACCCCAAGCTGATACACTAGGCCGAATAAAACCCTTATCAAGCAATTCCTGTAACTGATCCTTCAACTCCTTCAACTCAGGAGGAGCCATACGATACGGAGGAATAGAAATGGGCTGAGTGCCCGGCAACAGATAAATGCCAAAATCAATATCTCTATCAGGCGGCATGCCTGGAAGATCAGCTGGAAACACATCGGAAAAGTCCCGTACTACTGGAATTGAATCAACTCAAGGGGTATCAATATCGACATCTCTCACATAGGCTAAATATGCGTCACACCCCTTCTCAACCATTCGCTGAGCTTTAAGGAAAGAAATAACTCTATCGGGAGTGTGATCTTAAGCACCCCCCCCCCCACTCAACACGCGGTACACCTAGCATAGCCAGTGTCACGGTTTTGGCGTGATAATCGAGAATAGCATAATGGGGCATCAACCAGTCCATGCCCAAGATAATGTCAAAATCAACCATGCTGAACAACAATAAATCGGCTCTGGTCTCAAAACCACTAAGAGCAACCAAACACGACCGATAAACGCGGTCTACAATAAGAGAATCTCCCACAGGAGTAGAAACATAAACAGGGGAACTCAAAGAATCCCGAGGTACACCCAAATGCAGAGCAAAATAAGAAGACACATAAGAATAAATGGAGCCTGGATTGAATAGAACCGATGCATCTCTGTGACAAACCAGGACAATACCTGTGATGACAGAATTGGAGGCAACAGCCTCGGTACGGGAAGGAAGGGCATAATATATGGCCTGGCCTCCCCCTCTAGGGCGACCTCTACCTTCCCGACCTCTACCTCTAGCTGGCTGAGCAAGTGGGATAGGTCCTGGTGCTGTAACCATAGCTTGAGAACTCTGCGGGGCACGCTGCGGCTGAGAAGTCTATGGAGGTGCACTCCTCCCAAGTCTAGGGCAATCACTCACCACATGGCGTGTGTCACCACACTCAAAACAAGCTCTGGGAGGACGTGGCAGTGGGAACTATGCGGTACGGGTACTCCGAAACCCCTGAACACCTG
Organism: Nicotiana attenuata; assembly: GCF_001879085.1. Classification (NCBI taxonomy): domain Eukaryota; kingdom Viridiplantae; phylum Streptophyta; class Magnoliopsida; order Solanales; family Solanaceae; genus Nicotiana; species Nicotiana attenuata. The sequence goes on from NC_031993.1 coordinate 54,309,254, forward strand.
AAATACTGTGTGAAATCTGAGATGCAAACTGAGCTGGCTGACCCACAAAAACCTCTACCATGACGTACTCTTCCTCCAAAATAAGGACCAGTGGGTCTCTCCAGTCTTCAAGGTCTTCTCACTTCCCTATACTCTCTCTCCTGACCTCGTCCGTCCTCTCTCTCCTGGACCCACCTGTCCTCTGCTCGGCGAGAGGTCCTCACCACCCGCTGAACTAGGACCACATGATGTGTCGCTATGATACCTGGAACCCGACCAATGAGAACTCGCTGCTCTGGAGTGGGGGCAGCGGGAGTCTGGGTCCCTCCCCTGATGTGTGAAGTAGTTGGTACAACCTGAATCAACCCCGCCTGAACTAATGTACCAAACATGCTCAGGAACTGCGCAAATGTCTCCAAAAGTGCTGGAGTAGCAGTAGGCGTATCAAGTGCCTGGACTCCAGCTGGATCTGCTTGTGGCCCCTTTGTGGCAGATCGCATGGGTGCTCTGGCTGCACCACGGGTGCATCCTCGGCCTCTACCCTGACCCCGGCCTCTGACGGCTGCAGTAGGGGGCACGGGTGCCTGATTATCTCGGGTAGCACGTGTCCTCACCATCTGTGAAAGAATGGAAGACAGAGGTTTAGGATTGTGATGTCAAAATCTCGCACGACAGGGAAATCAAATGAAGTGGAATTTTCCTAACGGTTACGTAGCCTCTCATAGATAAGTACAGACGTCTCCGAACAGATCCGCGAGACTCTAATAAAGCGGCTTGTGATTCATGACTCCTATGAACCTAGAGCTCTGATACCAACTTGTCACGACCCCAATTCGCCCTCTGTGAACTATCGTGACGACACCTAGTCTCTACGACTAGGTAAGCCTAACAAATGCAAAAAAGAAACAATTTCGAAAAAGAAAATAGAAATGATATAAACCGAAATGACAAAGTGAAGTGTGTTTAAGATGCCGTCTGGCACATAACAGTACAAAATCTCAACCTAACACTCCCAAAATCCGGAACCCCATGAATCACAAGCTAAGAGATACATTAGAAGCTCTAACTCCGGAAATGTCTAACAAAAGGGAAATACTGAAGGGCTATACTATTACAGAAAGATAGAAAGGACTCCTCGGTCTGCGAACGCGGCGGATATACCTCGAAGTCTCTACAGAAGTACCTCGCCTCAAGGATGATAAGACTGAGTGAAAGTACCTGGATCTGCACATGAAAAACATTCGCAGAAAGGGCATGAGTACACCACAGCGGTACTTAGTAAGTGCCAAGCCTAACCTCGGTCGGGTAGTGACGAGGAAGGTCAGGGGCCTACTAAGGATAAATAAAATATAAGGTATAACAATGTAGAATAAGACAGTGTAATTAAGTGCAACAGTAAGAAATAACATAGAACAGAAAGAACAACAACAACTAGAGCAGAGACAAAATAAATCACGGGAAAGAAATACAGCTCAACACAGAGATAACAACCGGGGCACCTCCAAGGATTCCGTCCTGTAGTCCCAATTACAACTATCTAGTGGATCTCCCGGGATACCGTCCCGTAGTCCATCATATGTATATCCGAAGGATCTCCCGGGATCCCGTCCCGTGGTCCAACTATCAGTGCGCGGGGATCTACCGGAATCCCGATCCGTAGTCCCAAATATAAATACCTGGTATTGGGGGAATCTACCAGGTGCAGTCCCGTAGTTCCATATAACTGTGCAGGGGGGATCTACCGGAATCCCACATCCGTAGTCCCAAATGTAAACAGACAAGGGGGAGCTACCGGAATCCCACATCCGTAGTCCCAATGTAAATACACAGCAGCAACAGGAAAAATATTCAGAAATGTCAAGTTTCATATTAAGGCAAACAGGTAGTCTAGCCTACCATGCTACACAGAATTCAGGTAAAGCAGTTTGAACAAATAAAGCAATTAAATCACTTAGACATGCTTTCCTAAGCTAACAACAAGCCTAATAGTGCAAGTAATAAAAACAGGAAAGAACACATACTAGTAATTACTTAATCAAAAACCGGTTTTCCAACAATTAGCACAAGTACGCACTCGTCACCTCACGTACAAGGCATCTCAATTACCAAATATACCAAATCCTAAGGGAAAAGTTCCCCCACACAAGGTTAGGCAAGCCACTTACCTCGAACCAGCCCAAATCAACCCGAAACCATGCTCTTGCCACGAGCACTCGACTCCAAATGGTCCAAATCTATTCAATTCAATTGCATAATGTAAATAACACTTCAAGTAACTGATTCTACAAAGCAATTCTAAGCTAATACGCGAAATTAGGTAAAATGACCAAAATGCCCCTCGGGCCCACATCTCGGAATCGGGTAAAATTTATATTTTCAAAATTCTCACACTCTCACGAGTTCATGCATACCAAAATTATCCAAATCTAAGGTCAAATTCCCAATCAAAATTCGAATTCTAGGTCTAAGAACTTTCTTCCAACTTTTTCCCAATTTTCATCTCCAATCCGAAATTAAATGATGAAACTAACTTTAGATTGATGGAATATAACTAGAAAGGGTTAAAGAATTGTTACCCAATGATCTCCTCTTCAATTTCCTCTCAAAATCGCCCTCTCCCGAGCTCCAAATCGAATTTCCAACTTTTGAAACTAAACCCTCGAAATTTCATATTTTCTGCCCAGAAATCCCGCATCTGTGGTCCAACAATTGCATCTGCGATACCGTTTCTTCAGTCGGGCAACCGCTTCTGCAGTTCTCACTTAAAGGCTCCATCTCGCACCTGCAACCCAAAATCCGCATCTGCGATCACGCAGGTGCGGTACTTATGCCGCTTCTGCGATTCCTGGCCCCCTTCCTCATTTCCGCTTCTGCGACCACTGAGCCACTTCTGCAGCGCCGCACCTGCGGTCCCACACTCGCAGGTGCGGTTATGACAGAAAACCAGCAGTTGAAGCTGCAACTCCAAAATCCAAAATCCTTTCGTCAACCATCCGAAATCATCCCGAGGCCCCCGGGACCTCAACCAAAAGCACCAACAAGTCTAATACCACTGTCCAAACTTATACCAATCCTCAAAACACCTAGAACAACATCAAAATGACGAATCAACCACGAATTCAAGCCTAAGAACTCCAAAACTTTAGAAATCCGCTTTCGATCAAAAAGTCTATCAAACCTCGTCCGAAAGACCTAAAATTTTGCACACATGTCACATTCAACACTACAGAGCTGCTCCAACTTCCGGAATTTCATTCCGACCCTCGGATCAAAATCTCACTATCGAACCGGAAACTTCAAAATTCGACCTTTCGGCATTTCAAGCCTAAATTTGCTACGGACCTCCAAAAAATAATCTGAACACGCCCCTAAGCATGAAATTACCCAACGGAGCTAACGGAACCATCGGATTTCCATTCTGAGGCCGTCTTCATACTGTTCCGACTACAGTCAACTTTCCAACACTTAAGCTCTCATTTAGGGATTGAGTGTCCCAAAACTCTTCGAAACTCAAAATCAAACATCTCGGCAAGTCAAAATAGCAGAAATACACACGGGGAAAGCAATTAATATGGGATCGGGACATTAATTCTTAAGTCGACCGGCCGGGTCGTCACAAGTTGGTTCTTCATCAGCTTAGAGGGATCTCCGATCTCATGGAAATCCAAAAAGCAAGATTCTATTTCCCTTTGCTCCGTCGAGGCTGAGTATCATTCCATGCGGTGTTTAGTGGCTGAGCTTACTTGGCTAACTCGCCTCCTTGCAGATCTATCCATGCCACCACCAATTCCGGTTCCTATTTTATTTGATAGTCAGGCAGCCATACATATTGCACGGAACCCCGTTTTCCACGAACGGACGAAACATGTGGAGCTTGACTGTCACTTTGTGAGACAGCAATTTCTATCTGGACTCATCTCCCTTTCATTTTTTCCTTCAAAATCACAACTTGCTGATTTGTTTACCAAACCCCTTTCTGGGCCTTCACATCGATCCATCCTTGGCAAGTTGGGTCTCTCTTCGTTCCCCTCCAACTTGAGGGGGGATGTTGGGAATCAATCTCTTGATTCTAGTTCTAAATGTGTTTTGTCTCACGAAGAAGAAGAGAAGACGAGGAAAGCAGATGAAGAAGAAAAGAAATGTTCAGAACATTTGGCGGAGAAAACAAATGGTCTTCAATCTGATCTCAAAAGGAAATCAAGGAATAAAACACGTGTCACCATCTCAAGCAACAAAGACATTCATAATGGATGAAATCCTGGCCGTTCATTTGAGAATAATGAAGAGCTTCACAATTCTGGAAGCTTCTTACAAAGATAGAAATAGTCACACGTATAGGGAATAATAGTTAGTTATTTGCTATGATTAGTCTAGTAAAATTCTTACAAGTGTACAGTATTTCATTGGTCATTCTTTTTCTCTCAGCTAGGAATATTTGTGTATATATAGACGTTCTTTGTACAATGAAAATCAATGAAGAAAGCGGAAAATTGTCCAATTAGACTCTCCTAATTTCTACAAGTACCCCATCGAATAAATCACCTATTCATACCCCTATGATACTCACATTAAGATGGAGTGATGAAACTTGATGAACCTTCCCCATCCTCTTCATACTATAATCCTTCAAATAATTCCAATGATCCTGATACCTAAAGAATCTCAGAGAAGAATGGTTCTTAACGTGTATTTCTATTGTTCAAGTTACAAGTATTTATAGTACAAGATATATGCAGTTACAAATATATAACTGAATCTATATCAGATAGAATTTATAGATATGTGTAGTTACAAAGACATAACTGAATCTATGTCAGATTTGAATTTGAATTTTGTTGGATAGGATTATCCCTAACACTCCCCCGCAAGATTGAGGATCCATCCAGGAGACCAATCTTGGACCTGTTGAGCTGAAACTTATGCTTGGACAAAGGCTTAGTAAGAAGATCAACTATTTGATCTTTTGAAGAGATGTGAGATATTCGAAGAGCACCTTTTCGACCTAAATTTCTGACAAAATGGATGTCAATTTCCATATGCTTCATTTTAGAGTGAAGAACTGGATTTTGACATGTATACATGGTAGATATATTATCACAATATATTGTGGGAGGTGGAACCGAGTATCCAAGTTCTTGAAAAAGAGATTTAACCCATTGAACTTCAGCAGCTGTTGCAGCAACCGCCGTGTACTCGGCTTCTGTTGATGATCTAGCAACTGTCTTTTGCTTCTTTGAACTCCAACTAATTGGAACATGAACAAAATACATAAAGTATCCAGAAGTTGTTGTTCTGTGAGATGGATCACCGGCCCAGTCAGCATCAAAAAATGCATGATACTTCAAAAAGGATTGTGGAGTAATATCGAGACCAAAGACAATGGTACAGTTGAGATATCTTAGAAAACGTTTAAGATCCATCCAATTGTCACGACCCCAGTTCGCCCTCCGTGAACTATCGTGACGGCACCTAGTCTCTACGACTAGGTAAGCCTAACAAATGCGGAAAAGAAACAATTTCGGAAAAGAAAATAATTAAAAACCGAGATAACAAAATGAAATAGTGTTTAAGATGCCGCCCGGCATATAACAGTACAAGAATCTCAACCTAACACTCCCAAAATCCGGAACCCCATGAATCACAAGCTAAGAGATACATAAAAAGCTCTAACTCCAGAAATGTCTGTCAACAAGGAAAATACAGAAGGGTTATACTAATACAGAGAATAGAAAGGGACTCCTCGGTCTGCGGACGCGGCAGATACACCTCGAAGTCTCTACAAAAGCGCCTCGCTTCAAGGGTGATAAGACTGAGTGAAAGTACCTGGATCTGCACATGAAAAACATGCACAGAAAGGGCATGAGTACACCACAGCGGTACTCAGTAAGTGCCAAGCCTAACTTCGGTCGGGTAGTGACGAGGAAAGTCAGGGCCCTACTGAGGTTAAATGAAATACAAGGTATAACAGTATAGGATAAGACAGTATAATCAAGTGCAACAGTAAGAAGTAACACAGGATGGAAAGAACAACAACAGCTATAACAGAGACAAAATAATCACGGAAAGGAATACAGCTCAACACAGAGATAACAACCGGGATCTCTCAGGATACCGTCCTGTAGTCCCAAATATAAATATCCAGTGGATCTCCCAGGATATTGTCCCGTCTTCCAATTATATATATCCAATGGATCTTTTGGGATACCGTCCCGTAGTCCAACTCATAGTGCGCGGGGATCTACCGGAATCCTGATCCGTAGTCCCAAATGTAAATACCCAATATAGGGGAATCTACCGGGTGCAGTCCTGTAGTTCCAATATAAAAGTGCATGGGGATCTCTCCAAATACAAATCCGTAGTCCCAAAGTAAACTTAAAGGGGGATCTCCCGGGATACTGTCCTGTAGTCCTAAATATAAATACACAGCAGCAACACGAAGAATACTCCATTCAATTCAAATTTCATACCAAGGTAAGCAGGTATTTCTAACCTAGCATGCTGCACATAAGTCAAATAAGGCAGTTGAGCAAATAGGCAATTAAGCTAACTAGACATGCTTCCCTAAGCTAACAACAGGCTTAAATTTGCAAGTAGTATAAACAGGGAAAGGAAACACAATTTTAGTTACTCAATGAAAACCGAATTTTCAACAATTAGCACAAGTACGCACTCGTCACCTCACGTACAAGGCATTTCAAATATCAATAATACCAAATCCTAAGGGGAGTTCCCCCACACAAGGTTAGGCAAGCCACTTACCTCGAACCGACTCAAAATCAACTCGAAACCACGCTATTGCCATGAGTACTCGACTCCAAATGGCCCAACTCTATTCAATTCAATTGCATAATGTAAATAACACTTCAAGTAACTAATTCAACTAAATAATTCTAAGCTAATATGCGAAATTAGGAAAAATGACCAAAACGCCCATCGGGCCCACTTCTCGGAATCGGGTAAAAGTTACGAATTATGAACCCTCATTCACTCACGAGTCTAACCATACCAAAATTACCCAAATCCAATGTCAAATCCCCAATCAAAACTCGAAAATTAGGTCTAAGAACTTTTCCAAAATTTTCCCCAATTTCTCACCCCAAATCCGAAATTAGATGACAAAACTAAGATTAGATTATAGGAATACAACTAGAATGGGATTAGGAATCGTTACCCACTGATTTCCTCTTCAAAATCCTCCCAAAATCGCCCTCTCCCGAGCTCCAAATTATTTTTCTAACTTTTGATTTCAAACCCTCAAAATTTCTTATTTTCTGCCCAGCAAATCCGCTTCTGCAGCCAAGGGACCGCACCTACGGTCCCGCTTCTGCGGAAAAATCAACCGCACCTGCGATATTTCATTAACTTCCCATTTTCGCACCTGCGACTATTTTACCGTATCTGCGGTCACGCAGGTGCATTGATACTTCCGCACCTGCGGCTCCTAGCCTTTCCTCATCTGGCCGCATCTGCGGTCTCCCAGCCGCTTCTGCGGCGCCGCACCTGCGGTCCCATTCACGCAGGTGCGGTTATGACAGGTTCAGCCAACCTCAATTTCTCCTAAGTCCAATTCAACTTCCGTTAAGCACCCGAATCTCACCCGAGGCTCCCGGGACCTCAATCAAACATGCCAACCAATCCTAAAACATCATTCAAACTTGTTACAACCTTTGGAACGCTTAAAACAACATCAATACACCAAATTAACATCGGATTCAAGCCTAAGAACTCCAAAAACTCTCAAATTACGCTTTCGATCAAAAAGTCTATCAAACCTCGTCCGAATGACCTGAAATTTTGCAAGCACGTCACATTCAACACTACGGATCTACTCCAACTTCCGAAATCCCATTCCGACCCCGATATCAAAATCTCACTATCGAACCGGAAACTTCAAAAATTTAACTTTCGGCATTTCAAGCCTAAATAAGCTACGGACCTCCAAAACACAATCCGAGTACGGCCCTAAGCCCGAAATCACCCAACGGAGCTAACGGGACCAATTGAATTTCATTCCAAGGTCGTCTTCACACTGTTCCGAATACGGTCTGCATTCTAAGACTTAAACCCTCATTTAGGGACCAAGTGTTCCAAAACTCTCCGAAACTCCAAATAAATCCTCCAGGCAACTCACAATAGCAGGAAAAAAACATGGGGAATGCAGTTAATAGGGGATCGGGGTGTTAATTCTTAAAACGACCGGCCGGGTCGTTACACCAATGGTGATGATTAGTAGAATGCCTATATTGTGAGAGTTTGTTAATAGTGAAGGCTATATCAGGCCTTGTAAGATTTAAATATTGCAAACCTCCAACTAGCTGGCGACAACGAGTGGTATCAATTACTTCTTTGATGGAACATGACTTGAGTAGAGGAGATGCAGTGGCAGTGGGAGTAGACACTTCTTTAGCACCCTCCATTTTGGCATGTTGAAGAAGCTTCGAGATATAATGATATTGAGAAAGGAAAATACCCTTAGATGTTTTATGAACATTAACACCAAAAAAGAGAGACAAATCACGGGGGTCCTTTAATGAGAACTGTGCTCCAAGAGCTCGGATAAATCATTGAATTAAGTAGGAGTTGTTACCTGTCACAATAAGATCATTCACATACATCAAGAAATAGATACAAGTCATACCTTGACAATATATGAATAGAGAGTGATCACTTTAGGATTGATAGAAGCCAAACTTCAAAGTAAATGAACGTAAGGCTTAATACCAGGTCCTAGGGGCTTGCTTGAGCCCGTAAAGAGCCTTGGCTAATTTACATACAAGGTGTGGTTTGGCATGATCACTTAATACCGGTGGTTGTTTCATGAAAACGTCTTCTTCTAGAGGGCCATGTAAGAAGGCGTTGTTCAAATCTAATTGAATCAGAGGCCAGGACTGTGTAACAGCTAAAGTAAGAACCACGGGAATTGTGACTGGCTTAAACACTGGCTGAATGTCTCACCAAAATCAGTTCTAGGTCCCTTCGCAACCAGTCAAGCCTTAATATTTTGAAGTGATCCATCTGCATTTCTTTTGGAGATTTTTACATTCCTATGCCACATAGGAAATCTTATTACCCTCAATGTTTAAGGTTTGACTTAATTACACTTAGAATATCAAATTACCAATTCTATACCATAATTAATTAAGGGTATAATTAATTGTACATTTTTTACTCCTTCATTAAAGGAATCTGCACGTTTCTCTCTCCTAACCCCTCAGTCCCACCCACGTTTTACCCATACCCACGTTCTTTTCACCATTTTCCATCTTCTGAAACCAAATTCTCTCTCTAAATTCACAGAAAATTGAAGAAACCCTTCAACAAAGTTGGTTCCCCATTTTACTCCAGTTAAAGTTCATCAATGAAGAACAACAAAGTTCATCAAAATTAAAGTCAAATCTTCAAAGTTCACACACACATTTACCTTCAGCTTCAAATTTTCTCAATGAAGAAGAACAAACCTTCAAAGAGACAAGAGAGCAGCAATTCCACCATTGACAGCCATTAAAAAGCTTTGAAGCTTTGAATTCAAATTTGGATTTTCAAAAATCATTATTTATTTTGATTGGGTGTTGTTGAAAATAATTGAGAATATGTTTTTGAGTTTATATCTCAATTTTGAGGGGTTTTGGTGAAGATTAGACTTGGTTTTGACTGAAATTCAGATTGAAACTCGAAGAAGAAGACATATTGCAGAAATTGTAGATAAATTGTAGACTGTTTTTTGCAGAAGATTTTGTAGAAGTTTTAGTCGTTTTGGATTTGTGAAAACAGAAAACAATGCATCTACAATCAGAATACAAATAATCTACAATTTATCTACAAAATATCTACAAACTGGATACATTGAATTTTAATATCCCAATTCTCATTTCAATTGTAGCATAATTGGCATTTTCGACATAATTGCGTTTTTTGCAGAAAATTTGTAGAAGTTTTAGTCGTTTTTGATTTGTGAAAACAGAAAACAAAGCACCTACAATTAGAATACAAATAATCTACAATTTATCTACAAAACATCTACAAACTGGGTACATTGAATTTTTATATCCCAATTCCCATCCAATTGTAGCATAATTGTGATTTTTGACATAATTACGTTTTTTTAGAAGATTTGTAGAAGTTTTAGCCGTTTTTTATTTGTGAAAACAGAAAATAAAGCATCTATAATCAGAATACAAATAATCTACAATTTATCTACAATTTCTGCAATATGTCTTCTTCTTCTTCTTCGACGAGTTTCAATCTGAATTTCAGTCAAAACCAAGTCTAATCTTTACCAGAACCCCTCAAAATTGAGATATAAACTCCAAACTATGTTCCCGATTATTTTCAACAACACCCAATCCAAACAAATAATGATTTTTGAAAACCCAAATTTGAATTCAAAGCTTTCAAGCTTTTTAATGGCTATCAATGGTGGAAAATATCCGAAAGAATATTTACTTCCATAATTGTAGCGCGCCTAAATAGGAATATATGGAAGAATATGATTTGATCTGATTTACGCCAAATCTTTTTAGAATATTCTGTTCCTCAATTTTAGCTCGACAAATTAGGAAGATTCAGCTACTATTAATTAGTATTTAATGATTGGTATAATAACTGTAGAAAAAATGTGGACGGGGCGGGTAAATTAGAAACTATGCACATTTTTGGTAATAAGGTTTCATGTATGGTGTAGGAAAGAAAAATTCTCTTTCTTTTGACCCTGAAAATCCACTTACAACCAACTAAATTCTGATTAGAATTAGGAGGAACAAGAACCCAAGTACCATTTTTAATTAATATATTGAATTCATCTGACATGGCAGAACGCCACTCTGGATGTGATAGAGCTAGCCCAACTGTCATTGGTTCTGGTACTTCAAGTAAAGGATGTTTAGTGACATGGTCTATAGTTTTAGGTTTGTGGATGTATTTTTAGAACGAGTGATCATGTGATGAGTATTTTGCAACGAAGAGGAAGGTGTGTTGTTTTGTGTTGAAGGAGGAGGATCACAGTTTTATCGTCGACGGGCATGGATCAGAGGGTAACGATGATTGTGCAATAGGTTAAATGGTAGATGGAGACGTCGGAGGAAAAGAATTAGTTTGAAAGGGAATTAGAGCGAGAGAGGAATCAGTAGAAGGAATAGAATACCAATTTGAATTGAAAAGTGAATCTGAAGAATGACGAGATTGATATGGAAAGATATGTTCAAGAACGACAAAACAACATAAATAGGAACTTTGATGCAAGTAGAAACCAAGAAAGATGCAGGGAACTGATTTGAGATCAAATTTGGATTACAAAGAGATGCTTTAACAGAAGATATAGGTAATTGAAACTTGGACAAAATAAAATTAAAATCCTAGCGCTAGGATGGCCAAGGCGTTGATGCCAGGTGGTTGATGAAACTCGAATGTTGAAGCGGACAGGATTATGAGAAAATGAAGATGACAGAAGCTTGTATGAGGATTGATCAAGTTGGCCTTTGAACAGAGTCTCCCACGTGAATTTATCCTTCACAAGAAAATAGTCAGAAAAGAATTCGATTGACACTTGGTTAGAGTTACAAAACTGAGATAAGATTGGTTTTAACAGAAGGAACACATAAAATATTAGAAAGATGAAACTTTTTAGTGGGAAGAGAGATAATACCAGAACCAACATGTGAGATAGACAAACCCGAGCCATCAGTTTGGAAAGATTGATTTGTCTTTCCAGAATTGCCTTGCCTTTGCTGAAAAGAAGATTTAGTGTTTGTGCCCTTACGAACATGATTTGCTCTGATTAGAGTGGTGTCAAAGGTGGGATCTATTTGTTTCAAATACAATTCATGACCTAGTAACTTGTCTTGGAGTTCATCGAATGATATGATAGTATCTCTAGCATGAATAGCTGCAGTAATATCTCAAAATTCAGGGCCAACACCACTAAGAACGTGGACTACAAGATCCCCACATCACTAACAGGACTTCCATATAGAGAGAGTTCCTCGGCAATTGACTGGATAAATTGAAGATATTCATCTACTGGGCATGAATCTCTCCTTGCTTTAGACAACTTATCACACAAGGATAGGATTCTAGTATCTGATTTATTTGCAAACACCATTTGTAACTTGGTCCATGCCTCCGCTGAGGTTTTGGCATCTGCAATGGTGTTCCTTACTGCAAAGGATACTGAAGCAATAATGGCTGCCATGATTAGATGAACTTGACAATCCCAAAATTCATAATCAGTGTTAGGAACCAATTCACCATTTATTTCAATGGTGGTCGGAGGTGATTTGGTGTCACCATTGACATAACCCATAAGATTATGGCCTCTTGCTCTCCAAGTGGGATAGTTTTGAGCATTAAGCTTCAAAGGGAGTTGAGAGCCATTGATAGCAATTAATGTTTTTCCTCAAGGATGAGTAAGGTTGTGTCACGATCCAAAATACAACTAGTCAACCGCTAGGTAGGCAAATTAGCAACCATACAATTCAAATTAGATTTACTAAGAATATAAGTGATGAAATAGCTAAACTTTTATATAAAAATCCCAAGGATTAGTACTACAAATCATGAGCTTTTAAGACTTAGAGTTTACAAAGTTGGTACGAAATAAATACATCATCTATCCAAAATGTACATGAAATCTAAATCTAAAGCTACCAAGAACAAGAGGCAGCTACAACCGGAACGCAGGTTCATTATCAAAGCCAGCTCCCGCCATACACATCAATATCAGCTCCAAAATCCGCACGCAACGTGCAGAAGTGTAGTATGAGTATAACCGACCTCATGTACTCAATAAGTAACAAACCTAACCTCAGGTTAAAAAGCAATGACGAGCTTGGACAACGGTCAGCATCAACATCAATAGCCAACAACAACTCAGAACAATATAATAAAAGTAGTACAAGAAATAACTCAAAGATATGATGCTCAGCTCGTTCACAGTTAGAGAAGATAGACATGCTTTTCAAGTATAACAGTAAAACTCAAAACTTTCCCCCAAATCACCAAAATATGAGTAAGTCAGAAATTTGTGATTTTGCCCAAAATCTTTCAACAACATATAAGATGTTTCAATTTCGGATAGCATGAGGTAAGTACATCTCTATGCCTACATGTCAATGTTCATGTGAAGTCCTGAATGTCACAAAATCGTGTAGCATGAGGAATTGCATCTCTATGCCTGTATGTCAAGTATACATGTCAATGCAATGCATCACAGTGATGAACTCATGTGCTCACACTCGCAGAGTACTCCATCTCACAGTCTCGCACTCCCACTCATCACGCTCAATTACTTAGCACACGCTGTCACTCAGCACTATACGGTACCTGCTACGGCGCCCAACCCGATCCCATCATGAATAAAAGTTGCGCTCGTTTCTAGTAATTTAGACTTCGAAGGGCGGATCCTGACCAAGCGCTAATATAAGTCATCATGGCCTGCTGCGACGTGCATCCCAATCCCATCAATAATATATAAAGCCCATAGGACCTGCTGCGGCGTGCAGCCCGATCCATATAACAATAATAATATATAAAGCCAATATGGCCTGCGGCGGCGTGCAACCCAATCTTATCATGAATCAAATAAACCTGTTGTGGCATGTAGCCTGATCCCATCAATATCACTCACAATCCGGCCTTTAGGCCCCAGCTTAGTCATCAATCTCTCTAGTCTCTCGGGTTACCAAATTTCATGTCAATCAGCCCAAACATGATAACATGATCTGACAACAAATAATAATAGAGACTGAGATAAGATATGCAAATGAATGAGTATGATTGAGTATGTAACTGCAATTTAAGCAAATAACTCAACAATAGAAATGACCTCAGTGGGTACTAACAGAATAAGCATATAGCCTAAACATGATTTCTCGCATGGATCATAGCTCAATTACTCTAGCACGTAGAAATTTCATGGATAAAGAAATGATTAAGTAACTACACAGTACCACTGAATTGACCAAGTGAATTGTGACTTGGTCAATGTGCGTCACCTCAACACCAACACATAACACGTATATTCAAGGTTTCATACCCTCAGCACAAGTCGAATTCGATACTGAGCAAGCCAAACAATACTCTAGAAATGCCATCCCGCGCATATCGATCTTTGAACGGCTCGAAACTAGCCAAAATCAACTCAAAGAACATCAAATAATGCCAAAAGAAATAAACTCAATCGATAAAGGTCGAATCTTTAATCAAAAGCTTAAAATCAACCATAAAGTCAAATTCGGGCCCGCACCTCAGAACCCGACGAAACTCACAAAATCCGACAACCCGTTCAATTATGAGTCAAACCATACTAGTTTCACTCAATTCGACTCCGAATCGATATCCAAAACTCAAAAATTCACTTTATAAAATTTTAGACAAAAAATCCCAAATTTCACTTTGAAATCATCAATTAAAGGCCAAAAACTAAGATAGATTCATGAAACATAACCAAAACCAAGTATAAAACTCTTACCCCAACTCCAAAATTGCCTAAATCCGAGCTCCCCAACTCAAAATAAGACCAAATGAACAAACCCTCGATATTAAATATTTTTGTCCAGCTATTCTGCCTCGTTTCTTGTGCCAAATGATCCCGAAACTCGCTTTTGATGCCTCCAATGGATATCATGCAAAATTCCAGTCAAGTTAGGCTTTTGAATCACTCCATTTGACCTTATAATGAAGGAGAAATGTTGGTTTCAATATTTAGAAATAAGTGCAAAATTTTTAATTCGAATGCAGTGACAATTTCGTAATTACTCTGAAAAAAATCTGGCAACCCAATTATTAGTAAAATGACCATAAATTCTTCATACAATGTCGAAACTTGATGATTCCAGTTGCTATGGCTCCAAAATTATGATACATATCTAATGATTCAGTCAAAACAGAAATTGGAGCTCATTTGCGTAATGTGCACCACTTATGCTTGAAGAAACGACGTCGAAACATAAAAAAACGAGCACAACACAACCCAAACCTATCCGAAACTCACCCGAGCCCCTTGGGACCCCGTCCGAACATACCAAAAAGTCCCACAACATGACACAGACTTACTCAAGGCCTCAAATCACGCATAACAACATCAAATCCATGAATCGCACCTCAAATCAAAATTAATGAACTTTGAATCTTTCAACTTCCAAAACTCGTGCCGAACCTTATCAAAACAACTCGGAATGAACTCAAATTTTGCACACAAGTTCCAAATGACATAACGAAGATATTACAATTCCCGAAACCATAATCCGAGCCCGATATCATCAAAGTTAACTCCCGGTCAAACTTATGAACATTCCAAACCTTCAAATTTTCTCTTTCGCGAAGTAGTGCCGATGCCTTCTAGAAATATCCAAGTGCAAATCCTGGCATACACCCAAGTCTAAAAATCACCATCCGTACCTAACGGAACCATCAAAACTCCGATCCAAGGTCAAGTACTAAAAAGTCAAACTTGGCCAACTCTTCCAACTTTAAGCTTCCTAGTTGAGAATCTTTCTTCCAAATTAATTTCGAATAACCTCAAAACCAAAACCGATGATTCACAGAAATCATAATACATCATACTACGCTTCTCAAGACTTCAAATAGCTTAACGGAATGCAAACGCTCAAAATGACCGGCTGGGTCGTTACATTTCCCCCACTTAAACATACGTTCGTCCTCGAACGTGCCAAGAGTTGTTCCTAAGCCGTCAAATCACTGTGTAACCTTACAATGCACATACTCTGGGGAGATCCCACATCAACCCAATCCATGTAAGCCTGACAACACATCGTAACTGAAGATCATTAGTTTAACCTTAGTCTGTAAGCCTTTGAACCCAATTTCCAACATTAGGAATTCCTTACAAGACCACAATCTCGCGTCTACACACTGTATAAGTCTGAACAAGTTGTATCATGCCATAACCATAACCCAAGATGAAATCACATTATATACCACACACTCGCATACTCGTAGCAAGAATTCCCGATCACCGTAGCTGCTCAAAACAAACCCGATAATGGTAGTAAACCTCATATCAAATAAAACTTCATTTGAACCCTTCGTACATTGCTGATGATGAAAGAAACATACGGAAACTCATAAACACTCTTCGACACGACAAGTCATGGAGCCCTTCCTCGTTCGACAAGAACCATAGCCAATTTCTAAACCGACTTCTGATATTATTCTTCCAAAATAGCGTAATCAAATCCGATAGTATCCATTCTAGGTCCAATGACCTTATCTAATCAAACACAACTATTCTATTAACATGCCACACCAACACAACCTAAAGCCACAAACCGTGCAACCATGCACCAATAAGCAACAATTCAAGTGTATTCAAACATGGGAAATGACTCAAATGAGGGAAACGTCCCGCGAACTCAACAAGTACCATCACAACACAATGATATGAACCCATCGCACATAGTAGAACCGAAACACACGAATCTAACTCAAAAGGTCATGTCTCAACATAACTCCACTACAACACGTAACCCCATCCAAACACTGGTCTTATGAAATTCCTCAAGCCATAATGCTCAAAATCAACAATCACACGCAATTCGACACCAAGTACACGAAGTGCATGACCATAACCATAGAGATGTGAATAACATAATATACCACAGATCGGAAAGACTATAACCAAGGCGCAATCAACCCTTCAACACCCCAATAACCATCTCGCTCGAATTCTACTACAAGGCCCAAACAAAACCACATCGGGTGTGCATATAGCCAACGAATTACCACCCCTCGTAGCATAGGAGAGTAACATATAGAACATATCATAACACGAACAAGCTCAACTCTAACCGAATGACTCACCCATCAACACTAACAGTTCTGAGTCAACAAATCCGATCCGGTGTAGAATGTACATCCCCCTCGGGCCTATCAATGGGCCCCAATTCAACTCTGATCATCCCCAAATGGATAAATAGCCCTCCAATAATCCACAAGGATTTAACCATAATACGTACCAATGTCTGGCTAACTTTGGCCACATCTTCACAGTCCGCAACCATGAAACAATCTGCTTCTAAGAACTCCAGTCTCCAAATCCATAGAACACAATCTGATCCCGACTCCATCGCCCGTATGTCTAACACATCTCTCATACATGATCATCCCACAAGGAATACTTCTATAATTCTTCCGTGCCACATAGCAAAATCTGAACATCAGTAATCGATAAACTAGGCGAGTATCGCAATACCAATGAAGCATCCGTAAGTCAAAACACAGTGCGCCTTCTGAAATGCACACCCTTCCAGGAAATACCAAGTAGTAATAGCATCCATATAAAAATTTAAAACAGACCATATTGTTCAAGATTCACGACCTTCCCTCCAAAATTGAATTGTCACCCTGTACATGCAAATCTCAATCCCACAGGACGCATCGTATATATCATGCCATCATATGAAAAGCACAAGAATCTCGTAATCAACTCTAGGTCACAAGCGGAATACATACCCGGTCAGTCAGAAACCTTCTACTTGATCCCATCCAGAAAATCATAACATGCCACATACCCCTCATACATGTAGATAATACCAATCTCAAGTTGTGGTAGAAATCATCGAGGACACTTTAGAATCCATTTGCATATAACCAAGTCATTGGACCTGAACCCTTCTAACTTAACCTAGTCAAGCTCCTGCCAAAGCTCAAGAGTATTGCCACAAAACACCTGCAGAGACTCACCACATCATAAGTACCCAAAAAACCGATTACATCCATTATCGTGCCGATTCAACCTACTACCAAACTATCCTATTTGTCCAAGTTCCTTCCGATTTACCCTCAAGTTGACATTCTCCTTGCTAGAACACCACGATCCTTATCCAAAGCTCTCAACAAGAGTTCCTAGTATTAAACCACACCGCCCTAAGGCCCATAAGCCGTTATATTCCCTCTTAAGCACCCCAAAAGTACCCCAACCGAGACACCCACTCTGAAGAGACCTTCTGTGAATCTAAAGTAACTTCCTTCACCTTTTTGATATTGAAATGTAGAATCCATAGTGATATAGAAATACCGCGAGTCTCCACAGCAACCAATGTAAATCTCAGATTCTAGCTATATACAAATCCAAAAATTTCTCAATTGCTACATATAAATCTTGAATCCATTAGAACCTTCTCGAGAGTCATCCACTCTACTCAAATCTCGATTGCACCGCTCAAACGGGCCAAATGACATGTGCCCCATTAGCACGACAACACCCAAAGAAGCAACCTTGCCTTAACGCAACTAAGTAAATTCCTACTCCATGCGCATTGCATCTTTCACTAATAACAACTCAATCATTCCATTATTCCCATATACCCATAAAGTGTAATACGCCATGCATAGAAATTTTCTTGCTTAAGTCATCCTCAAAACTAGCCTCTGCAAGTCATAACCGATTCACAAGTATGCCTTAGACCGAAAACAATACAACACGTAACCATTCAATCAAATCATCAATAGCAAACTCCCCCACTTAGCTCAAAGCCATAGATCAAAACACTCGATAACTCACAATGCCCATACTATATTACTACTAAAATATCACATTGAGATTCAACTAAATCCTTTATAAGCTCATGTAACACAAACCATATAATACCTCAAATCGTCTGCTAAGGTCGCATTCATCCTCGTGAAAGTCAAGTCAACTTCCTCAAGCGATCCAAACCAAATCGTAATACATAACTATCATAAGGATCACACATCCATAGATTACCCCGCAGGTCATAACCCACCTGCTTACCCTCAAACTAACATCTCTCTATACCCTTTCACAGCCACAACTTCTACGTAATCACTTAATCTTCCTGAGTCTCAACTCATCAACAAGACATGAGAATCTACTTCGTTCCACAAATGAAATAACATGAAAGAACCTCTCAAAAACCTTCATAACTCAAGACTGTATGACACACCCACAAAAATCGACCATCCAATAGTCCTTTTCACATCTCAAGCAAACTCTTCCCGTCATATTCAAACCATCTAAACACATCCCGCAGTCTCATCCTACTCATCATACAGCCATCCAACCACTCACCGATCCACCAATTCCACTCATAGGGACACCACTAGACATAGAAGTCCAAAAGCATATGCTCACACAACTGAAACTACCAAGCCTAATGTGCGGTCCAAATCGAGCCTCAAGTCTTCTAGTCTGGCCCATCACCAAAACACAAAAAATACATCTCGCACCTCATCCATGGAATTCATAAGCCATTGATGTACAACTGATATCGAGCGCTCACATACATACGAGTGAGTGGAAGGAATTCAAAGAGATACGCTTCAAGTTGAATTAACGTTGCACGATAAGGAAAGAAAGATGGAAAGTTTATCCTAAATGCCCTGTAGTGTCTCGAAGATAGGTGTAGACGTCATCATACCGATCCGCAAGACTCTACTAGACGCTTGCTCATGACTCGTAGAACCTATGAACCTAGAGCTCTGATACCAACTTGTCACTACCCAAAATCCAACTAGTCGTGATGGCACCTAACCCCCAACCGCTAGGTAAGCAAATTCGCAACCATCCAATTCAAATTAGATTTACTGAGAGGATAAGTGATGAAATAACTAAACTTTTATACAAAATCTCAAGGATTGGTAGCACAAATCATGAGCTTCTAAAACTTAGAGTTTACAAAGCTGGTACGAAATAAATACATCATCTGTTCGAAATATACATGAACAGATTTATAAATCTAAAGCTACCAAGAACAAGACACAATTACAACCGGAACGTAGGTCATCAAAGACAACTCCCGCCATACATATCAATATCAGCTTCAAAATCTGCACGCAAGGTGTAGAAGTGTAGTATGAGTACAACCGATCTCATGTACTCAATAAGTAACAAACCTAACCTTAAGTTCAAAGCAGTGACGAGCTTGGACAACGGTTAGAGTCTGACACCAATAGCCAACAACAACTCATAACAATATAATAAAGTAGTACAAGAAATAACTCAAATATATGATGCTCAGCTCGTTCACAGCTACGGAAGATAGACATGATTTTCAAGTATAACAGTAAAACCCAAATCTTTCCCCGAAATCACCAAAATATGAGTAAGTAGAAATTTGTGATTTTTCCCAAAAACTTTCAACAACAGATAGATGTTTCAATTTTGGATAGCATGAGGTAATTACATCTTTATGCCTACATGTCAATGTGCATGTGAAGTCTTGAATGTCACAAAACTGTGTAGCATGAGGAAATGCATCTTTATGACTGTATATCAAGTAGACATGTCAATGCAATGCATCACAGTGATGAACGTAGGTACTCACACTCTCAGATTACTCCATCTCATTTTCTCGCACTCACACTCATCATGTTCAATCACTTAGCACACTCAGTCACTCAACACTATATGGTACCTGCTGCGGCGCGCAGCTCGATCCCATTATGAATCAATAAAAATTGCGCTCATTGCTGGTAATTCAGACTCCGAAAGGGCAGATCCTACCCAAACAATGTGCAGCCCGATCCCATCAATAATACATATAAAGCCCATAGGGCCTGCTGCAGCGTGCAGCCTGATCCATTTAATAATAATATATATAAAGCCAATATGAACTGCTGCGGCGTGTAACCCGATCCCATCATAAATCAAATAAACCTGCTATGGCGTGTAGCCCGATTCCATCAATATCACTCACAATCCGGCCCTCAGGTCCCAACTTAGTCATCAATCTCTCTAGTCTCTCGGCTTCCCGAATTTCATGCCAATCATCCCAAACATGATAACATGATGTGACAACAAATGATAATCGAGACCTAGATATGCAAATGAATGAGTATGACTGAGTATGTAACTGCAATTTATGCAAATAACTCAACAACATAAATGACCTCAGTGGGTCCCAACAGAATAAGCATATAACCTAAACATGATTTCTTACATGGATCATAGCTCAATTACTCTAGCACGTAGAAATTTCATGGATAAAGTACAACTACACAGTACCACAGAATTAACCAAGTCACAATTCTTACGGTGCACGCCCACACGCCCGTCACCTAGCATGTGCATCACCTCAACACCAAAAAATAACACGTATATTCAGGGTTTCATATCCTCAGCACCAAGTTTAGAAGTGTTACTCACCTCGAACAAGTCAAATCCAATATCAGTCGAAATGTTCCATATCAGTTGGTTTTTGGAAAAGCTTGTCATCTTCCGGTGGAACTTGAGCACAAAGCCATCTGGGCTTTAAAGAAGTTGAATCTTGAGTGGGATGTTGCCTCTAACTTGAGCGTGGCACATTTGAATGAGTTGGATGAGTTCCGATACCATACATACACAAGTTCGTCTGTATACAAAGAGAAGATAAATATCTTCATGACAAGTATATTTGGAACAAAGAGTTCAAAGAGGGTGATCTTGTGTTGTTGTTCAATTCACGGTTGAGGATGTCTCCCGGGAAGTTAAAGTCTAAATGGAGTGGCCTGTTTGAAGTTGTGGGTGTGACACCCTTTGGTGCATTGGACTTGAAGAATAAAAATGATGAGGTATTTCGAGTCAATGGTCACTAGGTGAAGTATTATTTGGGAAAAGTTGGTGATGGCCACGTTGTGGCGGTGATTCATTTCAAGTGATGGTAATCAGCGTCGTGCTGCGACGTTAAATCAGGCACTTCTTGGGAGGCAACCCATGTTTCTTTTTCTTTTCTTTACTTCTTTTATAATTAGGTGTTATTTTTGTGCTAACTGGATTTAAAGTATGTTGCAGGAATGAGTGTACTTTATAGGAATTGTACCAAGAAAATTGGCTAAGTATGAAAAAAGTGCGAACTGCATATTTATTATGCGGACCGCATAATTGTGATTGCTACAGCAAAAGGGAACTGCGGCCACACAATTGTAGTGCGGACCGCACAAATAGAAAAGGGAAAATGCAAACTCTTTGAAGTTTGGTTTGTCAGAGAAATTGGCAAAGTGTGGCCACACACCAAATCTGCGGTCCGCAACAAAAATTTGCGATCGCACCATAAATTATGCGGACCACAGATCAGCAAGGGCTTCTGAGCACCAGGTAATAGAGTGCGGACCGCAGAAAGAATTTTGCGGCCGCACTTAGCCCTTTGTTCCTTAGTCAAACCGCAGAAAGAAATTTGTGAATTGAGTGCTAAATTCTTAAGTGAGCTTGGCAAATGAAAAGTAGAGGAGGAGGGGTTTGGGATCCACCATAAACTACAAGATAGAGCGAAAGTCCTTGATGAGCTAAGTCAACCCTTGATGCTCGAATGTCACATTAGAGCATAAATTTTTAACTTGTTGCCTTGTCAATAATGCATGAGTGGTGTTGGTAATTGTTGGTACCAACTGAGGTGTGAATGGTTCACCCGTAGCTAGCTATAACTAAGCCTGTCAAACGGGCCGGGTTGACCCGTTTCCGGACCGACCCAGACCAGTTGAAACCCGGACCGGTAGTTAGGGGGGCGGGTAGGCTGGGTTAGGGGGTTGGTCCGTTCACCAAAAAAGATCTGGTTAACCGGACCGGTCAAACCTGGTCAACAAAAATTACTGTTGAACCTGTTAACCGGCCCGGCCCGGACCGGTTTAACGGCTAGAAATTTGATTTTTTTTTCAATGTCATATGACCGTTGCCCAACGGGTTGATTGCAAGAATAGTCCTTTTCTGGGCAATATTTTTAAAAAAATAATACTTCTAGTAATTACTAATTTAGCCCTTTGAAAAACTATAAATACCCCCCCCCCCCCTCATCTCTTATTCATTTCTTCACTCAACTCTCATTTCTCAAACTCAAATTCTCAATTCAAGTNGTAAAACTAAATAAACCCCCCTACCCCCCCCCCCCCTCATCTCTTATTCATTTCTTCACTCAACTCTCATTTCTCAAACTCAAATTCTCAATTCAAGTTAAATCATACCCCGTACTTCTAGAGTGTGCTCATATGTTTGGTAATTTAGTTGTTGTTAAATGTAAACTTTAATTTGTAAGTTTGAAATAAAAAAAATTTTGCAAATTATAAGTACAATTTTTTTCCATCTTCATTGTATTCTATTATCTTAAATTCTTAATGAAATATTCAAAATTTCAAATATAAAGATTTTAAAGCCTTTGCATCCTTTTATTCAAGCACTCTTTTTATAAGATTATTTTTTTGTTTTATATTTATACTTTATATTAATATAAATTACGATAGTTATACAAGATACAAAAAAAAAATACTAACCCAGCACGGTCCCTAAGACCCGTAACCTTTTCGGTTCATTTTTTACCCGGATGGACCCGGACCCGTTAAGCTTGGTTTTGAATAACCCGTAATCGGTCCGGATTGGAAACCGGCCAGTCACCTTTTTTTCCAACCCGGACCGGCCCGGCCCACCCCTTAAACACCCGTAGCTATAACGTCCTTTAACTTTTGGAGGTGGGAACTATTTTATTTGCTTGAGGACAAGTAAAGACTTAAGTTTGGGGGAGTTGATAAGTGGAGATTTTGACTACTTATTAGCGCCTTTTAGCTTTTGTTTTAGTCCAAAATCGTTTAATTGTGTTCTCGAAACTGATAAAATGTGCTTAATTGCAGGAATATTGGAAGATGGACTCTCGAGATGAAATCCAACTCAAAAAGGAGTAATCTGAACTCAAGACCATAAAAGGCACAGAAGCCTAAAAGTGCGGACCACAGAATATCATCTGCAGCCGCAGATGATGAAGGAAAAGCCAGCAGAGTTTGGTGCAAAGTGCGGTCCGCAAATGAATTGTGCGGCCGCAAAAGATGGCTAGGACCAAAAGTTCAGAGAATGTGCATTCCATGTCCATCAAAAGTCTTGTGCGGTCACGAAAGAAGTGCTATGCGGCTGCAGATGTAAAAGTGCGGACCACAGAAGATCAAGATGCGGCCGCAGTTACAAATCTGCGGACCGCAGAAAGAGTGCCTTGCGGACCGCAGAAAGAGTGCCTTGCCGCCGTAGATCAGAATTATGCAGCCGCAGACTTCCAGTCCTGACAAGTTGAAGAATTCTACGGACTGCACATGGAATTGTGCAGCCGCAAAACCTTTCGAAGGGCATTTTTGTCCGAAAATTTTAGCCCTGTATAAATAAATAAGTTTCACAATTTTAGGTTAATTTTTGACATCAGCAACTAAAGTAGCCGTTTCTCTTTGCTTCTTTTAGTAATTTTTCGTATTTTGGGATATTTTAACATAGATTTTATCATTTTGATTTTACAATATGAGTATAATTAGCATTTCTTCTTCTATTTCTTCAATTTCAAGCATGAGTAGCTAGCTTTATACTATGGTTATGACCCAATCCTAGTGTGTAAATCTTATGGGTGGCTAATTTAATACTTGTTTATGGTTAGGTGTTTATTATTTAGCCTTGTTCATGCTTTGATTTATAAAATTAATGGTTGCAAATATTAGTTCATGCCTATTTGACTTAATCTTTACTTGAGAAAGAGAGACTTAGTCTAGGAAAACTTGGCTAACAAGAAATTGGGTCAATCGAGATTGGTAATCCCAATTAAAGGGTTCAACCTAGAGATAGTAATAACCCGACTTGAGCTTTTATCAACCGTTTTGCGCAATACCCATTTGGACTTGAGAAAGTGGGAAAAATTACTCTCTGACCGAGAGGTATTGAGTGGGTAATAACTATAATACACCCCGATCAACGAAACAAGCATTAATGTTTATATCCCATTAGGCAAATACATAGGTGATGGTCATAACCCTAGGTTTTTTACAAAACTTGAAAAACAATATCTTAGTTTCATTTCTTAATTTGCAATCTTAGTTTAAAATAGACATAGAAACAACCCCAAATTTATGGAAGTGTAAATTGAGATAGTTCATACTCACGCACTACAATATATACTCCTAACTCTCACATATAGCTCCTTGTAGAAATCGACCCCGACTCTTTTTTTGGGTATTACTATTGCAATCAACCATTTCATAACCTTGATTTGAGGTGTGAATTGGACGAGAACAATGGTTTGAGATTTTAAGTTATTATTTCAGTTATTCTGCATGGTTGTTAGGCTTACATAGTCATAGAGACTAGGTGCCGTCACAACGTCTTACGGAGGGAAATTTGGGTCGTGACATCCGGACAAGTAGAGGATGCATCTTATGTATTTTCCCATTCTTAGTTTCAAAACTTGTTAGCAAAATGATACTTAAGAAAAATATTATGCGTTTTATTAAAATTTATGTGTTGACAAGAGTATCAAATGTTTGAGCCTTGAAGATGTATTTTCATGAAAAAACACGTCTTTTGAAATTTAAATAATAAAGTAGCACTTGTTGTATCTTTAAATAATTGATGTTAAATTGCTAAAGGCATTAATATGAAAAAAGTTATTCATTTGAATTTGTTCAAATGGTTTTAAATCATGATTTGGATGAAAAATAAATCCTTTAAAGCTATTAAGCAATGAATCTATTTTTGATATGTCAAATATTTTAAAAGTTACTATGGGGACCATCGAGACGAGCACCCTCTTACACTTGACTAAGACGGAGAACTAAAACCCCTAGTTCTCTTGTCTCACGGAATACAAGAACCCTAAGAAACCCCTTGATTTGATTTGGGTCCTCTGGGATTGTGATTAAGACATGGATAATTCGCGTCCGAACCTGCTGGAGGAAGCGCTAGTGGAGGATGTCATTGGCAGTGTAAAGACCCAAAAGCGGGGGCGAGTGGTGGTGGTGGAGGACTGTGTTGAGACCAGCGCCGCTTTCGTGCTCCACCATTTCCTTAAGCGCTCTCTCCAACCTGACTCCTCTGATGTCGTCGTTTTCATCGCCTTTGCCCACCCTTTCTCTCACTACGAACGCATTCTCCGCAAAATGGTCAGCTTCCTCTCTGTCTCTCTCCAGTCTCCATGGCATGGTTGTGTTTATTTATTTCTATGACAATATACTTACTGGATATTAATTTGTATTTTTACCTCAATTTATCACTTAATTATTGTAAATTAACATACTTTGCTGCATTCAGAGAGTTGTGTAACTATTTTCCATATTGTAGGTCTCTGTCTAATTTGTAGAGAGTCTAGTTTACTCTTTTTTGTTTTTCCTCTTCTATACGTTTATAAAAAAAGAGTAGAATTAAAATGAGATGTGTGTATTACTCTGTTATGTTTCGGAGGCAGCTTTTCAAAATCATTTTAGGAAGAGGAGCTATGGAATTAGAATTTGGTACTTGATGTGTTTGGAACCTCAGTGATGGATTTTAACAACAGCAAGTGTGATGTTTTTATGGGGGGTGGTGAAAAACAATGGGTATAATAGCCCTAGATAAATTCCTGCGGATGGTCTTATATACTCTATGCTGGATTTTATGTATCTCCAACATCCTTTCATACCTCTAACCGAATTTTTGAATTCACGTGGACTTGAAATGCGGCTTTTTCAGTGTGAGAAGGGGTTTCCATAGATGAGGTTGGAGATTAAAGAGATATGTGCACAGACTTGTCATCATTATCAAATTGTTGTTGACATTTAAAATATAGTACCAGTAGATGCACCAAGTGAAGTGGATCACACAGATAGGGCGGCAACACACGAAGGGAAGTTAACAGGCATAGTTCTAAGGACCAAAAAAATGGAAACACTGAGAGTCTAAATAATATTAATTGTAAAGTTTGTTGATCTCAAATTCCAATGCAGAGAACGTGCACATTGCTAGTTGTTATTCTATTCTAGATGCTTTTGCTGGTGGTTTGAGAATTGGCTAGAAAGAACTGAACTTTGATGTGGCAAATATGATGCAAGAAGAAAGCTTATAGGTAGGGTCTGGGTTTATGTTGTTTCTTACCTTTCAGGCATAAATGTTAAGCTGCTGCATTTCCGGGAACTTGTTTGAGCTTTGTCTTGTAAGAACGCCATAATCGCCCAAGATTCATTCGGGATTGCTATTTCTGTAAAGTTAGCCCTTTCATCCTTCTAGTGAAAATGAATGTTTTCAGTAAAAGCTTGAGGAAATTTTCAAATTTGTTGGGTCTATTAGCTGGTACAATGAGTTCTGAGAATATTTATTATTTCCTCTTATGTAAAAATGGGAATGATTTCCCCATTAGGAAGATCCCTCCTTTTAGCTCAAACATGCTAGCTTTTCCTTTAAGTGATCAACGTTCAAAAACTTCTCCGTGATGTCTGATCATATTTAACAGTATTAGGATCAGCTTTTTCATTTTTTTGTATATTCCCTATTTTGTATGCTCTATTGATCTATCAAAAAATGCACAATCTGTTGTCAATTCATGTAAAGTAGTCGTGCTGGTTTCAGTTCTCAGTTCTTCCAGTTTTGTCTCAGCAACAGTTGTGTGCAGCTAAATTTAATTAAGCAAACTTCCTAATGGACTGGGACTGTACTCAAATTTGCTTGACATCTAGCATCATCCTTTACTGGAGGATATATGTTCCGGAGTTTTTAAAATTCCTAGATCTTGTTTTTCATTTCAGTCATTTTAATGGATATTTAATCCTGCATACTTGTAAAGCATCTCAGTCCTTTTTCCTCTTTCCTGAACAGGGTTGCAACTTAGCTGTGCAGAGGAAGAATCAGAGGTTCTTGTTTCTTGACATGCTTATGCTGGAGTGTCCAGGTGAAGATGTCAAGCAGCATAGATTAACTTTAATGAAATTATTGTTTGCTATTTTCTTGTAATCTTACTTTGCCCATATTTTGACAGTAGTGTTTTTGTGTATACGTTTAACGAGAATTTTAGGTACCATTAAAGAGGAGATTAAAGGACCTAAGTTCAAGTGATTATAAAAAAAAAGTCCTAAATTCAAGTGATTTAGTTTTTAAAATGTTTTGGTGCTGCTTGTCCATTTTGAGAACTTGATTCTTAGAATTTGGGAACTCAGGCATCTTTATGTAATAAAAAGAAAAAAGTGGTTCTAAATTGCACTCAGAAGAGTTCATTATAACGTCACGTATACACCCACTTTTTTGTGTCTAAACAATCTGTTCTTTATGTGAATGATCTTAATCTACTGAACTGTCTATCTTTATTTGCCCCTCTTAGTTTGATGTACTCAATTCATAATTAGACAGAAATGGAGGGGAAGCAAAAGATGATGGCTTGCTTACATTGTACGGGGAAATTGAGAAAGCAGTAGAGATATATTCGTCGCTTGAAGGCAGTAGAACCATTACAATTATGATTGATGACGTCTCCCTTATGGAAGTGGCGGCTAATGGTTCATCAAATCACGTGTTGGATTTTCTGCACTACTGCTACACTTTGAAAGCAAAATATGTGAGCAACTGTATCCGCTTTTACTTCGTGTCTAATTTATACAA
Source organism: Nicotiana attenuata (assembly GCF_001879085.1). NCBI lineage: Eukaryota > Viridiplantae > Streptophyta > Magnoliopsida > Solanales > Solanaceae > Nicotiana > Nicotiana attenuata. Next base: position 54,337,539 of record NC_031993.1, read on the forward strand.
TAATGTGAGCTACAGCTTATAAAAAAAAAAGTTGTATGGGGGACGTTCTTAATATTCTTTTCATCCAGGGCTGTTCCCTTGTTACTCTTAATCATGAGGATATCTATTCCAGTGCAAATACACTGCCATTAATCTTGCAACTGGAGTACCTCGCGGATGTGATAATCAAGGCAGAACCTTTGGCAACTGGTTTAGCAAGTGACGTGCATGGGCAGGTTAAACTTTATTTTATCCCTTTCCCTATATTCATTTTGCGGTCTTGTTCTTTCCTCTTCTTCCCTTTTGTTATCCACAGTACACTACTCTTCC
>NC_031993.1:54339243-54371274 GCF_001879085.1 Nicotiana attenuata
TTGTATGAGGTCAACCTTTTTGCTCACAGTTTGTGGACCCAGAAGTGTAAGATTGGGGTCCACAAATTGTGAGACAAAAAGGAGCCTCATACAACTAGCGTAAGTTGTATGAGACAGAAAATAAAACTTCTCACGGAAGAAACAAATGATTTCAATCTGTTTTTTTCCTTACTTGAGCAAGAAACAAAGGTCGTACGGAATATCAGAACAAAACCAAAAAGATTTGAAGGAGAGCTATCCTTTGAGATATTTATTTGGTAAACATTATCAATTTTAAGACTCTTGACTTATTGCACTTGATAGCCGGGCAAGCATGTTGCTGATAGAGACAAGTGAAGAAACCAACTGACTACTATAGGCAATTTCAAATGCTAACTACTTAAGATGATCTTTTGATAGTTAAACACAACTAATAGGAAGGAGGGTGTAGTTATACTTATCCCATTGAGCAGAATTTATAGTACTAACATAACTCTATCCTTTAAGGTATGTCACTAATAAATTGTTGAGAGGATGAATGCTGGTGAGGAGAGGAAAACATACTCCACCAGTATCCGATTGGAAAGAAATTTGACTGGGGCAAGTAAACTTTCTCAAACCTGTGGCACACCCTGTTAGTAATAGATTAAAAAAAGGAAAACGAAAAGGAAAAATCAGGGAATAGCAACAAAAATAAATTTCAAGATAATAAAATTTAATAATAGTAGTAAGTTGAGGAATGTCCAATCTTGCTATTCCTGCCTCTCGGCTGCTGTTATTACTAAGCTTTATAAGTATCCTTTTCAAAATAGACAAGGAGAACAAATTTTCGCATCACATGATGTGTTTCTTAAGGAGTGCAAAGATGATTATGCAGTTCTACCAGCAAAAAACATTATGGCAAAACTGTGGGAACACAGATGTAACAGGCCAAAATTTGGATTTTAAACGGCACTGATAGAAGAATCTGGCAGTCTAATGTCAGCTTGTTTAGTATCTTCACCTCCCTCCTCTTCCCCGGCCACACCCATTTCCACTTCCTCTTCCTCCACCACGACCGCCTTTTCTACCGTTAGCATAATGTTTTACTTGGTTGTATCTGATCTAAACACTTCCTAAAGCTAAAATCATCCACAGAATCATCCTCCCTAACAACAAAGAAGCAGCGACTTTAGAACTGTGGCTGAAATCGGATTTGGAAAGCGCGGACTCCTGTACGAATCTTCTTCTCTGGTTTTGAATGGCCCTTCTTAAGTAAGTCAAGTAGCGCCATGTGCTCGCTCATACTGCGACACCAAACCACAAAATGTAAGTGACCAAGATCATCATATCAAGCGCTCAGATGTAAGTAATAAATGTAACATCCAAATATCTCATAATGCTAAGATTTAGTTCCAAAATGGCAAAGCTGAATCGTAGTTCCAACAGAGATCCTTATGAAATCGACTTTCTTGTACAGTAACTAACTAATAACTCCCCTCTAACATTATGACTAATACAAATCATATACATTTCTGAGCAAGTATTTGGCGTCGATATCAGTACACAGATTATCATTCCGATTGCAATTAAATAATCCCAAAATGAGCAACATCTTCTTTATTAGGCCATACAAGGATTAACAAGATAATCAGAGGCACACAAATGATTATCCCAGTGACGTTAATATTCACAGGTAGTTGTTTGTTGTCAAACAAACATATCCTAAAAGGATGTACAATCAAATACCTCGAGATGTTAAAGCCTTTAGACTAAAGTCAGCTTTTAGAAGGTAAATTATTATTATTATAATACCTAAGCAATTCATATTAGTCAGCGGCCACTCGTAATGCATTCCTTGATGCTAAGAACAAGGAGCAATTTGACGTCGATATCTAATGACAATATAATGCAATTTGATGCTTAAACGAAATTTACATTCAGAATCTTAAATGTAAAAGATCCTAAAATGCCCCATATATCTGAAGTCCACTCAGCCATTACCGTAGATAATCAACTAAATTGGACAACATAAGAACAGGGTAAAATCCATCTATTGTTTTACACTGTACTAAAGACACAAAGCACCAGCTCATTTTGTGAAATATGCTGAATAAATGACATCTTTACAAATAGGATATTGACAAAAAAATGCATATTTTACCTTGTTGAGATTAACATTGAGAGTCCAGGAATAAAGGAGTTTGCAGGAATATGATTTCACAAGTTAATTATAAAATTTATGTACATTAGCAGAGTAAGAAAAAAAGAAAAGGTAAATTATTTTTTCCTATCTTAGAAGCCAGTTGAATTTGACTGATCAGTTGTGCATATTTACTATGTCAGAGTTATGCAATCCAGATATAGACAGGTGAAATGACGACCAACATCTCAGGAGCATACTTCTTCTTAGCGATGGGTAGTATTGCTGAGAACGGTAGAGCAAACACAAAACAGAAGTTGAAATTGTTAAAGGCATTCCTCAAATAAAACGATGGCCCTTCAGCACAATAGAAATGACTTTCACCGCCCTCTAAAACATTGTACACAAGCAAGCTGGTAACAAAGGATGTCCACCGCTTATAGTAGCAGCAGTCAACAAGAAGTGAGAGTACTTAGAACAATTTGTACAAGAAGTCGAGTCATTAGGCAGCACATATATGTGTTCCGGCGAGGGAAAAAAACATGCCAGCAGCACTAAAACGGGCAAAGCTAATAGGTTAAGTGGAATTTTGAAATTTCACAATTCCAGAAGGTGCAAGTCTCAGCATACCTAGATGAGCTGATTTCGAAGATTGTCCAGCTGCAACAAGGTAACTTACTGTTTAGATTTTTATTTCCAGAAAATGAGAAAGTCTTAGTATTGATAAAGAAGTTAAATCAGCAACGAGTAACCTGAATATTGATATAGTCCTCTGTGTCATATATATTCCTGCAACTGGATAAACACCAGTATCACTATTTAGTTCGAAATGAATTCATTATTTCGTTTTTATGCATCTTTAATGGCAACAAGTTCCTGCATGCTCTATGCACTTTCTTACTTTTATCAACTTGTTCATCGTGCTTTCAATTTGCACAAAGTAAGCCTGCAGTTTTTCAGCACATGTTTGTCGTGATTATTTCCAAAAGTTCAGATAATACATACAAACTTCAAGCAACATCTCAACTTCAAACGACTCATCTCCTCAAGTGAAACAGAAAACTTGACCCTTTCATTTGATAAAAGCAAATGCTCTTCATCCCCATCTACATATTTCACCTGCATTGGACACAAAACTTGTTTCATACACTTACCCATCAAAACCAACGCTGAACCTCCTTAAGATTCAGTAGATTTAAGACATCCCAAAATCCAAGAAATACAAAAGGAATAATAACAAAGCACATACTAGATGTATGCAAGTTTATAGAAAACAAATAAAGACAATAAGCCACTAATTACAAATGCAATTTTACCAAATAGCCACACACTGAGACCCTTAAAGAGAACAGATCTTGACGAATTTGATCAACTAGGAAATAAACTACTGATGATTTTTCAAAAGTCAATAACCTGATTTTCCAATGTGTCACATTGGCTGAAAACATTCATCCAAATGCTCCCTTATTTACTCTTCTACGTCAATTACAACTTTCTATAGAAATATTTTTGGTTGACAAAAAAACCTCAACAACGAATGATAAAGTGCAATATATTAACATATGAAAAACTATTTAGATAAGTTCTTAAGTTCCTATACAGATAGAAAAGTTCCCTTCCGAATCCTTATACGCGGCAATCTATCAGGTAATTTATCTGTTCTCTTTTTCGAACTCTAAAAGGTATATTTTTACTATATATTCGCTGCGTAGACTTTAGAAAATACAGTGACAATTACATATTCCAGAAGTCATTAGTTCCAAACTGGTTCTCCTTCCTGTGTCTCGCTGGGGTTCCTCCGCTACCTGAATTAATTAGCCCAGAGCGAGGGTTCTCCAGAGTATTGTTATTTGGAGTAGATGTGGGTGGAGCAACAGGTAGTTGACTGACAAAAGCTTGAAGAGCTTTATTGACTTGTGTGGCGATAAGTTTTTGTAAAGCTTCATCCATAGCCTCCACATTTTCGAATTGAGCTTGTCCATCTGTATGAGACCCCTCAGGAGTGCCTTCACGAGACCGTCGTGGAGAACCTTGTGGAGAAGGAACTAATGCGTTATTATCCTGCAGATCTCCCTGAAGTTGTTGATTTGTTTGATTTTCTTGGTTTCCTTGAGTGTTATCATTGTTATTTGTCATAGTTGATGTAACAAGGAAAGTTAAGCAAAGAGGAAATAGATTATCAGATTCCCGGTAACGGAACCAATTTGTTTAACCAAAAAATAGAATTTTAGTCAAAGCTAGAATTTAGAAGAACTCGGGTTACTGATAATCAAGGAAATGAATAAAAGGAAATAATTCTGAGTATCAATATAATAATCAAGAAAAACAAATGATACCAATGTATATTTCAATAGCTTTTCGTGTGTCCTACAACTGATCATATATCTCCTTTTTATAGGTACCTTTGAGAATGTACGTTATGCCTAAATCATAATGAGGCTATTATGAATAATTAAAGACATTGAATGCTACGTTACACAATCATTACATTGAATATATATATATCCCTTAACGGACTCAGCATTTAATACTCATTAAATGCTGTATCTGCACTCTTTTATACAACCAGATTCATTCCTTCTGATGCCCAGATATAAATGATTTAAATAGGTACGGGCGTCGTGCTACTTATCTGATGTCCCGTGCCTCTTCCTCCTTCTTTGCTCGTGTCTGTTTTACAATTCTTGAATCGTGTCTAATTGTGATTCATTGACCATTTGACCAATCCACGTGTCCTGACACGTCACCATATATATAAAATACAATTTTCCCCAATACAATTTCATGTATTGTTGAATTGGAAAAATATTCTATCATTTAACTTGAAAATATATATAATTTTCAAAGAGCTTCCGAAATTAAATTGGTTTTTATATATATAATTTCAGTGCATCATATGATTTGGTTCGTTCGGGTCACATAGTGTGCCAAGTGCGGGTAACGTAGAATTGAGTCGTGACAAAGGGTGGGAGTGGAAAGGTTAAAAGTGAATTTTGAAAAATACTTTTTCTCTTAAAAAGGCATAAGAATTATATTTTTTAAAATATTTCAACCAACCAACCAACCAAAATGAAATTTTCATCCCAAACATACACTGAAACGAACACCCTGTTACTCTTACAGCTTGTTTTGATGGTTGTTACCTATTGTATCGTATCGTATTGTTACTTAAAATACAATGTTTGTTTTGATTATTACTTAAATTTTATTGTATCGTATCGTTAAATCTGTCGTTACGTAATGATGAAATGTGCCACTTTGTGTAACGACCGATTTGGTGTGGTTACGTCGTTTCCTTGTCTTTTTCTCTCATTCTCACCCTTCATTATTATTAAATAATCGGAAAAGGGTCAAATATGGCCCTATACTATTGAAAAAGGTTTAATATTGCCCTCCGTTATACTATCAGTCCAAATATATCCCTAACGTCATACTATCGGTCCAAATATATCTCTGAATCATAAAAGTGGTACAAACCTACCCTTCCTCCGTTAACTGCCTCCCTATGACAACATTTCATTGCCACCTCACCATTACACTCCCATTTTCATCCCTTCCCCACAACCTTTCTTTCCCATTCATTTGAAAAAAAATCACAGATCATACATATACAAACAAACTATATCAAAAGAAATGCTAACAACTAAAGATAATATGAAACAATGTGAACCGAGAAAATTTTGATTTTGCTATTCAAAATCCATGCTTATACGAACGAAAATACATTTTGTTTTATATAAAAAACTAAGCAAAGATACATGCAAACTAGTTTAAGGTTTCAAAATTGACCATGGTGAGAAAGAAAAACATCCTAGACACGAGAGTTAATTTTTTTGTTTTTTTCTCTTCAATCACATTTCTGGAAGGCTGTCATTTTTTCTCTCTTTACGTTTTATATTAAAATAAAAGTGCTACTAAATTTTCCCTAAATAGGTCTTACAAATTCAACGGCAACACAAAGAAATGCAAAATAAAACACAAAATTGTAAGGTCAAGTGAAAGGTACGTACAATTCCAGGATCGATCGGAGAAGCAGCAGGTATTTTGAAAAGCAAGAGGAAGTATAGGCAGTGAAGTCTTCAAAATAATGATAGAACTTCAAAGTAATTGAACTTGGTAGCTGCAAACAGGGTGAAATGGTGAGCCAGGAAACCAATTACATAATGCTGTCCAGTCTCAGAGTTGTACCCAATTACACCACCAGAGTACCAATCAACATCTAATGGCCAATACACCTATCAACAGAGACTCTACAATTAGTCTCTTAAACTGATAATAACAAAAGTACACAGCACATTCTAATCATTCTAAGTTTGATCAATTCACACCTTACATTGTAGTCCGATAAATTTCTTGGGATCAACTCCTTCAAAACTCAACCTGTAAACACCACAACACTTTTATATATGATAACACATACATACGAAGCATAAAATTGAACAAGGGAAAAAAAGGTACCAAACCTATTTCTTGGTGCGAATTGACCCTGAGCTTTTGCTACTCAAGTGATTCTCCAAAACAGAATTGTCTTTTCGCTTCTTTATTTTATTTTATTTTGATAAAGGTAACAGTATATTCATCAACACAAAGCTTGTGTTGGAAATCACAATTACAAAAAAAGGAAGAGACCTATTTACATTTGTCCAAGATTCTTCTTACAAGGACTCTAACAACTCTAATAAAGTCTCAGTTTCATCTAAGCAAAATTCTTTACACCAAAAATAAAAGGACAAAATACAGTTGAGCTTAATTTTCTGTAAAGAACTCCTCCTATCCTCAAAGCACCTATCATTTCTTTCCTTCCAGACATTCCACCAAATGCATGCTGGTATAGCCCTCCACCATCTCTTCTTCCTTCCCCAGCCACCTACATTGTTCCAGCACCTCAAAAGATCACAAGTAGTCCTGGGCATAACCCAAGTTGTATTCACCAATGCAAGGAGTAACTGCCACAACTGAGATGTAGTAACACAATGTAGAAAAAGGTGGCTGTTGTCTTCTTGCTCCGCTTGGCATAGAAACATCTAGAGCTCAATAGTAGTCCTCTTCTTTGCAGATTCTCATGGGTACGACAGGCCTTCTTGGCTACTAGCCATGTAAAACAGGATACTTTAAAATGAACTTTTACTTTCCAGATAAGTTTCCAAGGCTAGAAGCATTGTTGTTGTCCAGGATTGCATAGAAGCTTGTAAGCCCCCTTGACTGAGAAACACTTGTCGTTGTTCCCTTTCCAGATGATAGAGTCCTCTGCTTCAGATGTTCCTTTGAAAACCTCCAGAGCATTGAAAAATTCAGTCACTCTTACAATCTCACAATCATTTAGTGCTCTTCTGAAGTTAAGATTCCATACCTGTTGACTCCAAACTTCCTGTATTGTTGATTCAGGTTCTACCACCAGACTATGTAGACCGGGAAGTTGTCTCTAAGTGGCCCGTGTCCCAGCCAGTTGTCATCCCAGAATGATACTTTCCTGCCGTTTCCAATAATGAACCCTATATTTACTGCAAATACCTCCCACTGGTTTTTAATTACCCTCCAGTTGCTAACCCCATAAGCTGTCCTTACAGGATTTGTACACCAATGTTCAGTTGTCCATATTTCTGGGTGATCACATTCCTCCATAAAGCTTGGTTTTCAAACTTGTAATGTTGTTACCCCTAAAGTTAGAATCTTCACAGTCATTATTACTGTGATCGGTATCAATTTTATTTTTACAAAGCACTATTTCGAGTTTCTCTCAAACAAAACTCATTCAACATAACACTATCATCCACTCCCAAATTTGCCAGCTCCGAACTACCCACCTTCCTCCTCTTCTTCTCCTTCTTCTTCTTATTATGCTTCACAACCACTACTTCATCATCTTCTCCCTCATTGTCCCTCTCACTCTTGACACACATATTCACTACTTCTTAATACCCCACCTTCCTCTTCTCCTTGTTCTTTATAACCACTGTCTTCTTCGCCCTCAGTTTACCCCTGGTCTTCTCTATTGTCATTCGAAAAATTGGCTAATTTCTGCTTCTCCTTATTCATTATAACCGTTCCCTCATCTTCGCCCTTGTCTTCTCAGTCCCCATTCGACCGAGCTTTTGAATTAAACAGTGGATTTTTTCAGAGGCTCCTAGTGTTTTAACAGGAGGAAGTGAGAGCGGAACACATGGATATCAGAAAAGTCCCAATCAGGCGTGTTGATGAAACAGGCTGGTCAAGCTGGTCAAGTGTCGCTTCTAATATAAGAGAATATGTGTTTCAACTACTATGAAGTGAACCTTATCGTGGTGTACAATCAGTAGGTTCAGATGCGAATAGGGCTTAAAATTTTTGTGCTTAATTAAAATTCAACCTTTTAAAGGCTAGTCTTTTTGCTGTATTATGACCTTCAAAACCAGCTGAGCATGACCTATTCCAAGAGAACCGTGGTGGCCTACTCAAACGCAAGGCAGTTGGTATGTTTAGTGCATAAATGCCCCAAGTTCCATTTCCTTTTTATTCGAGTCTCTAAATGGCACCTATTGCCTGAATAGATTTTTGTTATGCTTAAGCCCAAGTCCACAAGCAAAGTTGTCGAATTAAAGGAATTTGCTTGTGATTTCTAATTAAGATTAATTGATTGAAAGCGGCTAACAAGCATAAAATACAGTGTACACAACTTAAACTCTTTATAAATAAGTAATTATGTGTTTGAATAGGAGCAAAACTGATGATAAGCACATTTAACATAGTCAAAAGACATCAACCTCTTATATATTGATGTGAAACAAAACTATCATTTCGAGTGATAGAGGATAGAACTGAAGCAACCTCAAATGTACCAACAAGATTTATAGGAGCATTGTAGAGAAGCACACTTGCTACTATCTTCTGAATTTCTCACAAATAACAGCTCCAATTAGCCTAAGATAGCTCAACTATATTAGCTCGGTTTTCTGACTGTCGCTTCCTCTTCACTGCTTTCTTAGAAGAATCCTTCACAGCAGAAGCTCCATCATCATCAGAACTTTCACCACTGCTGCTTTCAGAAATTTCATCCTCATCACTTCTGTCTTCAGATTCTGTATCATTATCACTGGTGGCCAGATTGATTACGGGTTGGTAACCTGCTATTGCGGATTCAGCAGCTGACACAGCCTCCTGTGTGTGAAGCTCCGCGACACCCAACATTAAGTCCATCTCTATGTATTCAGATTCTTCCCCGGTAAGAGCTTCAATATCGTATTTCTGAGGATTGTTCTTAGCAGCAAGCTCCAGGTTTTTATTATCTTCAGAAAGGACTCCCAAGAAATCCTTGATCTTTGATAGAACTTGGCTTTTGGGTACAGAAGAAATGTCAGGCTTCTTATCAGAAAGTTCAGGTTTCAAATTTTGGGATTGAATTCCGCAATCTCTATTGCAGAAGAGAAGTTTTGATTCCAAGGGCGAGGCTTCAGCCTCCAAATGAAGCAGATCTTTGTTGTTTGACTGCATTGGCTAAATCTTTTCAGTTAAACTCAAGCGGAGAAAGTAGCCTGCAAATCAACCCACTTGATGATCTCCTATATGTACAACAGAACGCCAAAGATGTGCTGCATTTGAATTAGATTCTGATTGTCAGAAAATGGGTTGGAATAGTGAATATCCAAACATCAAAAAGTATAGAAATAGGAAAACAGCTAATCCATTTGAGAATGCAAGCCAACAAAACCATATGAATAGGAAGCGAACAGTGAAGTGCCAATTAATACAAAAAAATTAAAATATTAAATCTGCATATATAAATAACCAAAAACTGAAAAGTAATAGTAACATATTAGCAAATATTTCATTGCATATACTGTTTAAGAGAGAAATTAATTGTAATTAAAGAGAGAAAAGAACAACTAACTGTAATTGTAATTATAGAGAGAAGTTAATATGCAATTACTTGTATACAAAAACTGAAGAAGAAACAGTATAAAATAAAAGATAGAAACAGAAGAAGAAAGACGACTAGTAAAGAGAGAAAACATAGGTGAAAGAAAACAAAGAAAGAGCAGTTATGCCGGAAATCAGTTGCTGCCGGAAAGAAGAAGAACAAGGAAGTTTCACTGGCGGAAGAAGAAAAAGGAAAGAAAGAATGACTTGCTGCCGGAGAAGACGCCGGAAAAAGAAAAAGAAAGAAAAGAAACCAGTACCTGAAAGTCGAACAAGAGCTGCGGCTGTGCTGACTGGTGACTGACTGCTGAAAGGGGAAGAACTGGTGTGAAGAGAACAAAACCCTAATGTTTAATTTAACTCTCTTTGTTATTATTATTAAAGGCCCTTAGGGAAAGGTTGTTCCCTTTTTTGCCCTTTATAAGTATATTTTATGTGGGATAAAATTGTAATATGTAAATATAGTAAATCTAATTATCGAAATTGAACCAGGAATTAATGTCAATTCAGACTTAGGATTCTTTACCAAAATTGTGCCAAACACATAATACACGGGCAACTTTAATCAATATAGCTAACAAATAGTATCCAAGCAATTACGCTCACTTTAGATTTAGGATTCTTCTTCCAAAATTTGCACAGCAATTAATGCTGTAGAACTAGAATTTTTTTACTAAAATTTCTATATAATATCACATTATAGTCTTTAAGTGTCACCAGTTAATATCCCCATTTAATTTTATTATGGACAAAATTTCTTTCGAAACTCTTTTGCCTTCCCCCATAACAAGCAACCACAATCACATAGGCAATTTTTGGTCTCTCTCTTTGCCTTGCTTTTTGTTTCCGTAGAGTGTGTTTTTGTTTGATACGTTACTTGATATGCTTGTCGTTGTTCTACTCAATTTATTTATATATTTTTTCCTTTTGTTTTGGATATTATTGAATTCAAAAGATATGAAGTCTAAATTTGTAGAAGTTTTGATAATTAATTCAGGGATAGATGTGTTGCTAGACGAAAGTTGAAGCCAACTCAAATCATTTGATTTTGAGGGTTCAGAAAAAATCTTGAAACCTTTGAATTCAAAGATCTTTGAGTTGAGAGTAAAGAGACAAAATATTTATCCAAGAAAAATTACTTGCTCTTTGACTTTTTATTGGTTATGTCTTAGTATATATATATATATATATATATAAACATCTACGATTTCATTAAAAGAAATCTTATAGTCGGTTCAATATGTTTCGATTTGGNATATATATATATATATATATATATATATATATATATATATATATATTATTTCATTAAAAGAAACCTTATAGTCGGTTCAGTATGTTTCGGTTTGGTCGGTTTAGTCGGTTTTTGAAGATCCACTGACACCCCTAACTATAATCATAGCCGTCAAAATGGGCTTGGCCCGTGAGGCCAGCCCAACCCAACCCGTTACTTGGGTAGGGCTGGGCTAGGATTTTTTGAGCCTATTTAAAATTGAGGCTTATAAGCCTGCCCAAGTCAGCCCATTGGCCCTTGAGGCTTGATCGAGGCTGGGCCCTGCCCGGCCCGTGGGCCAAAAATTAATTAGATTCAAATTAATTACCGTTAAATATTTAATATTTTAAAAAAATAAAAACTAAAAAAACTATTAACTATAATCCCCATTCCCCAACCCTAAATTGCTCATTTGCTTTCCATATCAACTAGAATTTAGATTTTTGACATGCATATAATATGACAAAATTAGTTTTTCTTTTGCTTAATTAATAACTAACTCGAAAAGTCTTAGGTAGCCAATAAAATCTTTTTCAAAAGAAAATAGTACTTTAAGTGTCCAATGATCAATTTGGATTACTTTAATATATTATTAATATCTAAACTACTCTATTATAAATAAAGATCAGTTTTATATATACACAAAAAAAAAGACCACTAACAAATTTTAAGAATTTTAAAAATTTTATGGACTATAATGATGAAATCAATAAATGATGTTAATCCTACATTAAAAAACCTCAGCATATAAATTTATTAAAATAATCCCTGAATCTGAGGAAAATAAAATTAAGAAAATATTCATGTAACTTTAAAAAAGAAGAGCAAGAGATATAGAGAATTTGCATTTCAATTACGAGATTCCTCGTCAAATTTCAACCTTTTGTACGCTCTAAGCAAATAGAAGTTGTTTACATGATTAATCGACTATGTCACGAAAAAATATTTAAGGATATAAAGAAAATTCTTTTTTTAAAAAAAGAAAAATTAAAGGGCCGGCCCGCCCTAGCCCGCGGCCCTCTTATTGGCTGGGTTGGGCTGGCCATTTTAAGGCCCATTCATATGGCGGCCCGGCCCGTCCAAACCCGCCAAATTTAAAAGCCCACGAGGCTTGGGCTGGGCTGGGCTGGCTGTTTTGACATCTCTAGATAAATAACATATTTCAAGAGTCTATTTTTATCTAATTTAGTCAATCTAACCAGTAAAGTCTTAGTACCCACTTTATACATAGAAAAGATGAAAAAAGTTATTTTTAATAAGACTGTTAATCTCATTACATAGGTATAAGAAATGATGTATTTATGTAATCGTCACGCATAGATAAAGTAGTTTAGAAAGAAATTTCTAGGTAGAATAAGATACAATCAAATTAATTTTTTTGAAGGATTGTTTGTATGTATTTGTCGAATTTGGATGCCTCATGTGATGCGAAGACATTTATGGGATAAAGTTAAGAGTTTTAGCACTCTCATAAATTGAATAATATGTGGGGAGAGAATTTTTTAATAAAACATCATACAAATATTTTATAATAATTAACATTAAATATATGTGTGCGCAATGCACATATCCAAGTGGATGTAAAGCTAGTAGTTCTTTTTATATTTCAATCAGAGACCGCTTATATAATTTTTTTGTATGATGAAGCATCGAAATAAACTGAAGTAAGAACCACTCTACCCGAATTCCTAAAAATGATTAATATTTATCAGTTTTAGGAAGACACAATTTTTCAGTAAGTTTTATTTTATAACGCAAACGCATATTTTGGATATTATTCATATAATTTAAAAAAAAATATTATTATTGATACATAATACACGCGCAACCGCGTACCCAAAGACTAGTAATAATAACAAGGAACACAACTTGAAAGGTGGGTTCTTTAAAAAATCAACAGAATTGGACTCGTCGTAGATAAATATATCAACTGAACTATTAGGGTTAATAGCACTTTGGTCCCTCAATTATTGATTAATTTTTGTTTGAACCTTGTGATATTTGATTGAGCATATTTAACCTTCAATCAATTGAAATGTGTTCTTTTGATCTCTTTGCTTGTAAATATTCACAAATTTGCCATAATTATTACTAATTGTTTTGCCACTTGATTACCCTTATTTTGTGTTAAGCATATGTTGTTAGAGCCCGTTTGGATTAGCTGATTTGAAGTAGTTGATAAGCAATATATGCTGAAAAGCACTTTTAAGTGCTTAAGCACTTACGTGTTTGGATACAAGTGCTGAAATTGATAATAAGTTGTTGCAGTATTTGATAAAAAAAGTGTTGATAAGCTCTTTTTCGGTTAAAATGACTTAAATAACCTTAGAATTGTTTACACTTGTAAGGGCGTAATTTCTTCAAAAGTTTAGATTCCAGATCGATTCAAATACAAAATATTATATTTGTCATTTTATTTTAAATACAATTGTGCTTAGATAAGATTAACTTTTATGATAAATAAAATTTATTTTATGATAAGCATATAATCATAAGTTACAATAATTAATAAATTGACAAAAGTTTCTCAGTAAAAAATAAACCTAATATAGGACAAAATATTTGAAGAGAAACAAACATTGTCTTCATCACCAAAACTCTTAGAAAGCAATACACCAAAAAATTTATATGTCCTCATTTATTACATACAGTTCAAAGATTAATATACAATCACATACATACAAATATGCAAAGGAATAGAGAATTTGCTCATCTTAAATAGTCAATGAGAATTGCAAACTTGAAGAGGCGGGAAGGGGAGGGGGGTTGAAACAATACTTGAGGCAGTGAATATCGATGTAAGAGTTTTGTTCTAAAAAAGAATATTTTAAGAATAAAATAGCAAAAATCTTTGTGGGGGAAGGGGGGGGGGGGTGAAACAATACTTGAGGATGTAAGAGTTTTGTTTTAAAAAAGAATATTTTAAGGATAAAATAGTAAAAATTTTGGTCAAACTTAAAGTGCTTATAAGCTAAAAATTCATAAGAGGGTGTTTGGCTAAGCTTATAAGCTGGCTTATTAGCACTTTTCAGCTTATCTACGAGTTTGGTAAAGTTAAAAGTGCTTACAAGTTAAAAATAAGCCAAAAGTCATAAGCTGATCACCCTCAGCTTATGAATTTTTAGCTTATAAACACTTTAAGTTTGACCAAGATTTTTACTATTTTATCCTTAAAATATTTCTTTTTAGAACAAAACTCCTACATCGATACTCACCGCCTCAAGTATTCAACCTAAACCTCCCCTCCTTTCCCTCCCCCCCCCCCCTCACCCACCCACCTCTTTAGGTCTGTAATTCTCATTGACTATTTAAGATAAGCAAATTCTCTATTCCTTTGCATACTTATATCTATATGATTGTGTATTAATCTTTGAACAATATGTAATAAATGAGAACATATCAAATATTTGGTGTATTACTTTCTAAGTCTTGTGGTGATGAAGACAATGTTTGTTTCTCTTCAAGTAATTTATCCTATTTAGGTTTATTTTTTATTGAGAAACTCTTGTCAATTTATTAATTTTTATAACTTATGGTTATATGCTTATCATAAAATAAATTATATTTATTATAAAAATTATCTTATCTAAGCACAGTAGTATTTAAAATAAAATGACAAATAAAATATTTTGTATTTGAATCGATCTGGAATCTAAAATTTTAAATAAATTATGCCCTTATAGTGTAAATAGTTCTAAGGTTATTTAAGTCATTTTAACAGAAAAAGAGCTTATCAGCACTTTTTTATCAAATACTACAACAACTTATTATCAATTTCAGCACTTGTACTCAAACACGTAACTACTTATTATTAAATCAGTTTCAGCACTTAAAAGTGCTTTCAGCACCTAATGCTTATCAGCTACTTCAAAATAGCTAATTCAAACGGGCTCTAAGTTGCGGGCGGCTAGCTTATAGCTTTTGGCTTATTTTTTACTTATAAGTACTTTTACTTTACCAAACGCGTAGATAAGCCGAAAAATATTTATAAGCTAGTTTGACCAGCCTATAACCTTAGCCAAACACCCTCTTAGTCCACGTATGATGGTAATATAGTTCTAAAAAGTCAAATATAATGTTTCCTGCTTAAAAGTACTAAAACATACATGTTAATTAATCTATATCTACATCTATCTACCTATATCTATCTATATACTATATTAAAAGCACGAAGGCCCTATCGAAATGTTGTTCGCCTTTTTTACCCTTAAAAATAAGTTTCACATTGAATAAAAGTGTAATTTAATTATTTTCTAAAATTATAAGTTAATTATTTTTTTAGTATTTAGGACTTTAAAATCAACTAAAACTTTAATAGTTAAATCTTTTCTTATTTGAACTATATGGAAATTCCTAATATAAGAACTTAACTCATCTAAGGATTTTATATCTAAACTTCCGATCCTAAATAGACCATCCCAGTTAGAATAGGACAGTTTACCAATACTTTAAAATATAAAATTTATTATATAATATTAGATAATTATATTAGTTAGGAATTTGGGTTAGCAACTATGAATATGATAAGGCACATAAGAAACGAAAGAACTTGCAGACATAAAATAACTTGAGCTTGCCACGTTAAATTTTAAATGCGTTCTTATTCTTTCTTCCTAATTTTTCTTTTAATAGTAATAAAATAGAAATAATGAAGTTATTATAATTTTTAAGAAGTACACTGATAATAATTGTATTAAATTACTAACAAAATATTTAAGAATACAAAATAAAGAGTGAGAGAGGAAGAGAAGTCGTAGACAAGAGTCAATGACACTAATGATATTACAAACACAAAAATTTAAACGTGAAATATCAAATTATTGCTTTACGCTTTAAAAATATAATTTTTATTGAATAAAATTTATAATTAAAATTAAATATTTAATACTACAGATGAGCTAATATGAAAAATTTGAATCAATAAAAACTAAACTATCTCCTTCATGGTTAAGAAAAAATAATTAAGTCTTCAAATTAGCCTATTAGTAAAAGAATTTAATTTAATTATTTTTTGAATTTGACATATAAGTACAATTATTTTAAGTAGGACATAAATTTATTTCGATAGCGAGATCATTAGCGGTGAAGGAAAAAATAGAACAATATTAGTTAAAGTATAGTATTGAGAGTCAAATTGATAAATATGCAAATTTGAAGCAATAAGGATTAAATAGCAAAAGACAAAAAAATCGTAAATGAGTTAGCATTTAGTATTATACATTTGTTTCAATAAATAACAACTCGCTATGTATTTCATATATTAAGTTATTTATCGGTAAATTATTAATTAGCTATAGTGTCAACCTCTTCATTCTCAAAAAGAACGAGAAATTCAGTTTTAATTTATTTTATCGGGGAAACCTTTATTGATTAAAGTATTTTGATGTTTGCTTATTTTAGTATTAGGTCATAAAATTATAATAATTTTTATAAGATGTTCCTATATAAGTTTTTAGAAATTACAATAAGATGTCTGAGGACTTTTAGGGATTATTTCTTTCTTTATTGAGCTAACTAAATGAGAACAACATTCGTCATCTTGAGTTATAGTATATATTATCAAGAGTCAAGTTGGTAAAATGCACACTTGAATCAAGCTATATCTATATTTATACTACATTATGTGATGACCCAAAATGTCATATTTAAATTAAATAATTATCTCGGTATTTAAAGACCTTGAAAAGCGTTATTAATCATTCCTCGAATTGCGTGCGCAGTCCGTATAATTTTCTGGAGGGTTTTTATGTGAAAATGGATTAAAATGTGAATTAGAGCTTTAAAACTCAATTGAGTTGACTTCGGTCAATATATTGGGTAAACGGACCCGGACCTGTGATTTGACGGTCCCGGAAGGTCCGTGAAAAAATATGGGACTTGGGCGTATGCCCGGAATCGAATTCCGAGGTCCCAAGCCAGAGAAATGAATTTTTGAAGAAAATTGTTTTCTGAAAATTTCTATGAGATTTGGAAATGAATTGTGATTAGAACTTGACGGTATAGGGCCCTTATTTTGGTTCCGGCGCCTGGTACAGGTCTTATATGTGATTTAAGATAAATCTCTGAAGTTTGGTAAGAAACGGACTTGAAACGACCTGAATCGGATCGTTTTTGAGAAAATGGAAATTCGAAGTTTCCGGTTCGATAGTGAGATTTTGATCCGAGGGCCGCAATGGAATTCCGAAAGTTGGAGTAGCTTCGTAGTGTTGAATATGACTTGTGTGCAAAATTTCAGGTCATTCGGACGAGGTTTGATAGATTTTTTGATCGAAAGTGTAATTTGAGAGTTTTTTGGAATTCTTAGGCTTGAATACGATGTAAAATTTGTGTTTTGATGTTGTCTTCAGCGTTCTGAAGATTGGAACAAGTTTGAATGATGTTCCAGGATTGGTTGACATGTTTGGTTGAAGTCCCGGGGGCCTCGAGTGTGTTTCGGGGTGGTTTCGGATCATTTCGGGCTGTTTTGCAATAGCTGAAACTGGTATCTGGTGTTGTTCTTCGCGTCCGCGAGGTCCTCTCGCGTTCGCGAAGAAGGATTTGGCTTGTGGGATTTTGTTCTTCGCGTTCGCGAAGAAGAAGAAATTCTGCTGCTCAGGTCTTACTTCGGAGGCTCATATCTCTCAATCTACAATGAATTTTGAGATGATTCAAAAACAAAAGTTGTAGCTCTTTGAATCTAGATTCCAGAAACATATTATAATAGTCATTTGGACATCTGAAGCAAAAGTTATGGCCATTATACTAGAGGCTGTCCGAGAAGAGTTTGGAAAATAATTTTTGGAAATTTTGTTCTTCGCGAACGCGAGAGGAGGACCGCGAACGCGAAGAACAAATCCCTGGGCAGCAGAATAAAGTCCAAACTCGTCTCACTCTTCCATTTTTGGACCAAGGGAGCTCGGGTGAGGCAATTTTTCGAGAGATTTTCAAGGAAAACATCGGGGTAAGTGTTCTTAACTCAATTTTGGTTAGATTACTCGAATCCATCGTTGTTTTTAACATTTAATTGGTGGTTTTAGTTGGTAAAATCTTGAAAACCCTCTTGGTTTAATTTGAAGATTTGAGGGTCGAGTTGATGTCGGATTTTGATAAAGTTGGTATGGTTAGACTCGTGGTTGAATGAGTTGTCGGATTTTGAGACGTGGGCCCCACAGGCGATTTTGAATTAAATTTCGGATTTTTGTTGGAAAATTAGTATTTTCATATGGAATTAATTTGTACGATTTATATTCAGTATATTGAATTATTATGACTAGATTTGAAGCTTCGGACGAATTCGCGAGGCAAAGGCTTGTTGGAATTTTGAATTGGTTGCAAAGAGAGGTAAGTGTTTGGTCTAACATTAGCTTGAGGGATTAGGAGTTGTGTCATAATTGTTATGTGTTATTTGTTGAGTACGACGTATAGGCATGGTGACAAGTATCTGTACGTTGGTGTCAAGCATGCCAGTGAGTCTTATACTTTGATTAGTGTGACTCCTATTTGACTTAACTAAAGAGTTTTGCCTCTCCTATTGTCACGTTATATTTTCATAACTACTTGACTCGTGTTGATTTCCTTATTATTGACTTGTATATTGTGGGATCGTTGCTACGTGTTAGTTTTCCCGCTATTGAATTGTTCCCTTTATGCCGGAATTCTTTTTTGTGGTTATTCCTTTGAGCTGGTTCTACCATTTTCTCGTGATTTACAGCCCATGAGTTGATTTACTTGTCTTACCTTGTATTATTGTCATTTATTGTTGTTATATGTATTGCGGTGATGTTCAATCCTTCTGTTGTGATGTAACTGTTGATTCTGTTGGTTGCGTTGTGTATTTATTTTGGGACTACGGATGTGGGATTCCGGTAGCTCCCCCTTGTTTGTTTACTTTGGGACTACGGGTTAGATTCCCAGGAGATCCCCCTGCACATTTACTTTGGGACTACGGGTTAGATTCCCGGGAGATCCCCCTGCACAGTTATATGGAACTACGGGAATGCACCCGGTAGATTCCCCCAGTACTGGGTATTTACATTTGGGACTACGGATCGGGATTCCGGTAGATCACCGCGCATTATGAGTTGGACTACGGGACTGCACCCGGGAGATCCACTGGATATTTATATTTGGGGACTACAGGACGGTATCCTGGGAGATCCCCGGTTGTTATCTCTGCGTTGAGTTGTACTCCTTCCGTGATTATTTTGTCTCCGTTATAATTGTTGTTATCAATTCAAGTGTTTTAATGGTTTAAATTCCTTTACGGCTGTGATACTTTGTGTGGGAATTCATAGTGTTGACAATACCTCGCCCTATTTGTTTCATATATATTCAATACTTCAAATTTCAACAAGTGTTATATATTTAACTCAATTGATTTCTCAACTAAATTTTCCTTAAATCGTTTGCGGTTGTACATTACTTAAGAAGGAATTTCTACTAAGTTAATTTATCAAATCCCTAGGTAAAAGTAATAATCCATTCGATGTTGTATTCTAATTGAAACATGGTACTTTATTTGTTCAAATGATTTCTAAAAATAACTTCATCTTTTCGTGATGAGTTTCAAATGGGTTTAGAAGTTGTACTCTACTTCTTGTTAAGCAAATGAGGCTCCGTGAATTAAATTGTATTGGGTTATGGACCCTATGAACTGAGTAACCTGAGAACGTTGTTACGCAATGTGAAACAGAATTCTGCGGGTACAAGGTGCCGGGAAAATATATATTATTTATGATTATGAAATGAGGCGTCACAATGTGACCTTTACTCGAAAGAGTTTTATTGGAAAGATGTTTGTTTGAAGGAAATATATTTGAAAGATATTTATAGTTGAAGGACATGATATTGATTGCACTTGTATACATTATTCGTTGAGCAATATTTTATGGTGTTTTTGTTGCCTGCTATTTATATCACTAGATGATCATTATTGTCATCATTGTTATCTGCTTCCTATTATTCTTGTACGCTATATTGCACAGGTTTATTTGGTAGTCTGGTCCTAGTCTCATCACTACTTCGCCGAGGTTAGGCTAGGCGCTTACCAGCACATGGGGTCGGTTGTGCTGATACTACACTCTGTACTCTTTTGTACAGATCCCAGTGCTGTAGACTTCGGACCGCAGTGAGATTTGCTGTTTCTTGTTCATCAGGCGACCCGAGATAGTCCTGCAGGTGTCCGCAGGCCTTGGCGTCTCCTTCTATCTACTATTCCTGTTTCCTTTATGTATTTCCAGAGACAGTGCTGTATTTATTTCTTTCAGACCTTTATTTGTAGTACTCTTAGACAGTCTGTGAAGTTGTGACACCAGTCTTGGGTAGATTTTGTTATGGATTGGTATTAGCAGTATTATTTAAAACTTTACAATGCAGCCTTCCGCTTATTCAATTCTGTTGTTATCTAATTGTTGGCTCTTAACTGTTATCGGATTAAAAATGGAAGCAAGGTAAATAGTTCAGGTTGTTGGCTTGCCTAGCTTTCACTAGTAGGCGCCATCACGACTCCCGAGGGCGGGAAAATCCGGGTCGTGACACATTAAAAAGGCACAAGTAACCTTGTTGAAATGTCTTTCGCTTATAAAAATAATCTATTTTACACTAGACAGAATAGTCATTTAATTATTTTTCTAATTTTTAGGACAATCAACTATTATTACGCTCTTTTTTGTTTGAACTATGTAACAAGTCATAATATCTAAAACTTTAATCGATATAAATTTTACCATTTTAATTCAAATAAACACATAAAAAAGAACACTAGCGTTCTACAACTTACCTTAAATATATAAATCAAATTGAGGGATGGAATAATCACTAAATGATACGTAATACTTATACGATTAAATAAGGAAGCATATATAAAAATTATAGCAATATATGCAATATAAGAGTCCTAAAATAAAGACACACTCATTTTTGTCATAATAATTTGATTAATGAACATAATCAAAGGAATCAAATTAACAATACAATTTTAACTATTTAAAACAGCTAATATGAAATAGCACATCCACTTTTACATGTTTGTTGTCTTACCTATAACACAAGAACCCTAAGACATATTTATCATTTTTCTTAGCCTTCAAAAGAAAATTCTTAGTTGATAAAATAATAATTACATTTAATCTTAAAATTTTGAGTCACAAAAATAAACTATTTTCTTTAATATTAAGAACAAATAGTTAAATCTTTAAAATAAGAATCAGATTCTATTATTTTCCAAATTCATCATATAAATAGAATGATTTTTCAAGTTGACAAAATTCTTAGTACAATATTAAGATTCAGATTTGGAAAAGGTACTAACTTGAAGAACTAGAGATAAAATAGTAGAAAATAAAATGTATTTTAAATAAGTTTCGTTATTTATCTATTTTATTGTGAAATAGTAACTCACCATTAATTAATTTTTACACTTTACATTGTCATTTATTAATTTTTTCATGAGTTATAGGTCGGCCTCTTCATTCCCAAATCTCTAAAAGATCAAAAGATATTTTTCAGTTTGTGTTTTTTGATAAATTTTTAGAAAAATATAATAAAAGTATAGTTAACATCGTATGTGTCTTCTCGAATGAATTTGGGAATAGTTTTTTGAAAATATTTTTAGTGAAATTCTAAAATCTTCAAACCATTTGTTTTTGCTGAAACTAAAGAAGAAACGTGATAGCTTGTGAAATTGAATATATTGCATGATGATTGAGGACATCTATGAGACCTATTTTCGTCCATTTATTGAGTAAGCTAAGATAGACATTCATTAATTTTAGGAACTTATATTTTTTATAACTTAAAAATATTTTTTAATATAATTTTAAAAAATTATTTAATGAGACGAGGCACACGCGCAACGCGCGTACTCTGAAAACTAGTTTATATTAAAAGCACGAAGGCCCTTAGCGAAATATCGTTCACCTTTTTTACTCTTTAAAAATAAATTTTGCATTGGATAAAATTGTGATTTAAGTTACTTTCCTAATATTTAGGAATTTAGAATCAACTCAACTTTTATTTATTTGATCTTTCCTTATTAAACTAGGTAAAAGTCCTAATATTTAGGACTTCAAAATCCATTTGCATTTTACCTTATATAAATAGTGCTAATTGAAAACAAATCCATATAAGTAATATTTAGACGCTTAACGTGATGAGAATATTTTATTACATCATCACCAAAGTGAAAACATAAAAGTACATTCATGGAAAGTACATGAAGCACGTAAAATTGCTGAAAGCAAAGCAATTAAATATGCATTTTAAAATTCTTACTGTAGTTATACAAAATATTTAATTCATATCAATTAAGCCTAAAAAATAATTAATTCATGTACAATTAATCTATTGTGTTATTTGAAATTTTTTGAAGAAGCGTAATAAAATTATAGCTAATTAACTCTATTTGTGTCTCTTCGAATGAATTTGAGAATAACTTTTCGAAAATATCTTCAGAAAAACTCTTAAATCTTTAAGGACTATATGTTCTTGCTGAAACTAAAAAGAAAATATGGCAATATGTGAAATTGAACTAATAAATTATGACACTAGAACAAAGTTTGACGTGAATTTGAGACCAAAAAAATCGTTTATTAAGTTAGTTACTATATAGGATCAATAATCATGTTAATTAGGAGCTTACATTTCTATTTTATAATATAAACATAATTTTTGAATAATATTTACGTAACCTTTTAATCAATATTACTCATTAAGATGGGGGATACGCGCAAAATGGGTATACTAAAACTAGTTAAATATTAAATATACTTAGTCAAATATTATAAGAAACAAAATAAAAACTTATAATAAATTACACGGTTACACCCGAATACAAAATGATCCAACACAAATATAACATGTTATTCGCATGATAAGAAATCCTACACAAATATAATGATGTTATTTCCTAATTTCTTAAAAAAAATATTTAAAGCCCTTATATAATGAAAATTATGCATCAAAATGAACTAAATAAATTTATAATAATTTGAAACAGAACCATAAAAAAGTAAACTAAAACAAAAAATGCAAAACTCTTGCATAATAAATATTACTATTTCTTTTACTTATGTGTTTGACCCGTATAAAAGTTATTACTAATAATTATTATATCTTATAAGTAATTTTTGGGTCATTTTCCATTTAAAAGATACATACTTGAAAAGTGTTATCATCTTTTAAAATGTGTGAATAATTTTTTTTTTACAAAAATATTTATTATTTTTCTTAAATCTTAGAAATTTTGTACATACATAATTTTAGTATTGTAATTAATATTGATTGTAAGCTAGAAATTCGTGTTTTAGCTACATTTTCCACTCTAATTACTGCATTTTATTCATGCTTGAGCTCAAATGACGATGATTTGCACTTATTACGTATTTTATGCCTTGTAGGAGGTGATTCGGAGTTAAGAAGCGATTTTGGAGCTAAGTTGATGATTTGGAGCTTAAAGATTGAATAAAAGTCCAAAAAATTAAACCGGAATCGAGTTCGGGGGTCGAGGACCAAGTCCAGATGTTAAAAATTTAAGAAGAAATTCTACTCTGAAAAAATTAAACTGCCGCGCGCATGGGGCACCGCGAGGTGTAGCGGTACGGTGCAAGTGGAGGCCTGCCCAACAAAAACCTACTCTTTGAACTTCTCCACAAGTGCGGCGCATGGTGTGCCACATGAGGTGCCGCACTTGTGCATTTCGGCAGTTCAATTTTCCTTCTTCGGCTTGGAAAGGGTAATTCAGTTTGAATCCATTTTTAAATGGTATAAATACACCAAAAATATAATTTTGAGAGAACTTTTGACCTACGGATGATTGGAAAAGCATTGGAGACTCTAAGGAACAAGAATCTCATTTTCCATTAACTCAATACCCGAGTTTGGGTTGAATTCATGTTTGCTTACTTAAATTTATCTATGATGATTTCTCCTACTGTTATGGAGTAGTTTTCTTTAGGATTTTAATGGACATGGTGTATTGATGATTTAATTAGGAATTCGATTCTTGATACTTACTTGAATCAATTGATGTGGTTTTGAATTGTATTGTGAAGTTGTTCATTATTTTACTTAATCGAAAGAGGAGCTTGATATTGAATTTCTTTGCATCTTATGCTCTAGTTTAAATTTGTGATTCATCTGTGTAATCGAAAGAGCCTCTTGAATTGTTAGTTGCTAGAAATAGAGAAATATTCGTGAGAAGTTACCCTTTAGACTAAAACCATCATTATATTCGTAGCAATGATTCAGAATGCCTCAATTGGATTATTTCTGGGAATTAATGTTTAATTGAGTAGGAACTTTAACTTCAAGTATAATCTGATTATCTAGTGAATTCGTGAAAGTAGTAATTTAGAAGTGAACTAATTCAAGAATTGGATCCCGAGTTAGTTATCTACTTATGGTGCACCTGTTTAGTCAATGCTTCTCCCACTATTTCTGTGTTGCTCAACTCTTATTTTTCGTGATCGATTTATAATTGATTTTATTTTAGTAGTTAAGTGTAGTTGATAATTATTCAAATCAAAGTGTTAATCATCCTAGGTAGCAGTTAATTGGAAATTATTTAAATATTATTTAAATTCAATCCCTGTGAAAATAATAATTAAACTATACTATTTTTGGCTAACGAACATAAATTTCTTGTTGTATTTTGCGATCGTCAAATATACCTAACTAGTTACAGATATTTTATGGTTTTTTTTTCAAACTAAGCATTTACAACCCTAGTACAATGGAAATCTCTCTCAAGTTTTTCATGGTATAGCGGCGTAAAAGTTCCTGTTTAAAAAATGAAGTTTGATTTTTATAAACAAATAATATATCTATAATTGAGTCATTATATTTGTGCACAATTTTTATAGCATAAGGAGTGCAAGTGTTTGATTCTTGATCACGCCCAACTATGCCTTATAAAAGGGACTCTGCGGACGTTGCAAATATAACCCGAGTATTACGCCCAGGGTCGAATCCACAGAGAGTTAACCTATCAACCACTATCTTCAGACGCACTAATTCTTCAGAACCAGCTTCCCAAATATTCAAATCTCAGTTGAGTGTTCTTTAACAACTAGCTTGCAAGTAACTAAATAGCTGTAAACTAAATTAATAAGGTTGTAAACAATTATGAGGAAAAGCTAAGGCAATGATTTCCCCTATTGATGGAATCCTTCTGTTTATGCTCATACAAATTTACCCACACATCTCTATCAATCATGAATGCTAATCTTACCGCAAATCTCTCCCGAGTAATCACAGTAATCTACTATTGCACTCTCCCGAGATACACTAGCTTACTTTATTTAGCACAATTCACTTTAGATTACACCCAAGGCTTCGTTATCCCTAATCCCGCCTTTAAACCCGCAATTATAGATTTCTCTAATAATCTAGGAGTGGTGTTGTTCAACAATACCCTAAATATGCACTCTTTTCCAAGTTATGCACACTAAATAGGCACAACTAAGTGAGGATCCTGTCAATTAACTACAACGAACACGAAGTTGAACAAATAGAGATTAAACTAGCAATTTGTATTCACATAAACAAGAAGTTCATCACCCAATAGGTTCCATCAAAACCTTAGACAAGGAATTTAGCTACTCATGGCTATGGGAAAATAGACTAAGATTGAATTCATCATAAAAATCAAAAGAAAAGAAGAAAGATGTTTAGAGTATTCTCTCACAATGGTTTTCCTTGCTAAGAAACCTTAAAAATCAATACATGCCTCTCTTGGGCGAAGTCTAATGTTTTAAATAGGTTTTAGGTCTAAAAATCCCGTAATTGACACTTTGGTCCCTGAAGTTTCTGCGCCTGCCGCGGTTCTGCCGCGGTCGCGGTAGAACCGCGGCCAAACACCCTCGCGGATTCTCTGAACTTCTGCAGCTGCCTCTCCACCGCGGTTCTGCCGCTGTCGCAGTGGAACCGCGGTGGATCCAGTACTCTGAATCTTCGGCCTGTTTTGCATGGTTCACTTGGGAAATTTCACAGTTGGCCTCTTTTTCATCACTTTTAACTCCAAAACTGCTCCTTAGCCTTCCTTATACATATATCACCTACAAATCATGAAAAGCACTAATAAGAGCATTTTGTCATCACTTTTAGCATTAAAACTACACAAGAAGGTGATTATTTAAGGTGTGATTATAGTCAAATTCACCTATTATCAACACCCCACACTTTAAACCTTTGCTCGTCCTCGAGCAACTAAAACACACTTCTAGGCCTAACTGCTCAATGCATTGCCCCAATTATGTCACACTGCTATTATCAAAGATTGACCGAAGCGGTGCACAATCATATCTTAGATGCAGACTCTTATGCCAAGACACACTTGTGCTAACTCTAATACTCTAACAGAAATGAAGACTCACTTTTCTTTCTGAGTCACATGCCCTCACATAAGCAAAATTTGAGAGAAGTTCCACACACAAAAATTCAACAACAATGAACCATATATAGAAAGAATTCACTCACTCTCAGCAAAGAGCATTCACATGCCACACAGACACACCATAAGCTTGCCCCTAGTGTAATACTCCACTAATCGAGCCATTCAGTCAAAGATCAAGAGGTCTTTATAGGTTGTAATGTAGGCTAAGGGACGGTAGGATATACTTGGATATAGTGACTAACCTCCCTAAGCACTTTTAATACAAACTTCCTTTTGTTCCACCTCATGTTCACCAACCCAATCATTATTCCATATTTTTTTTCACTTGTGACCCCACTTTTCGTTAGGTACAACTGGCTTCTTCTTTTCTTTTCTTTTTCTCTTCTTTTTTTTCTTTTTTTTTTCCACGTATTATTGTTACCTGCCAGTTCACCAACCAGAACCTTCATTCTTGATTCCCCTTTCTTTTTTTTTTTTAGTTTCTTCTCCTACCCACACTTTGACTTTTGTATATTCTTTAGTGATTAAGTGCTTCTAGGAGGTAAGGGTTCAAACAATTAGCTATTTCAAACACAACGATTTAGATTATTATAGGGTTATTCAAAGAACAGGCTTCAGGCATCAAATGGGTTAACTATGTAATATGCACAGGTGGATTCTCAAGTATAAAGGGTTGCACAAAGAAATGCCTCAATCATCTCTAAAACTAAACGACTTCTATTTCGCTTTGCAAACACACAGGGCAAATTCTAGGTATCATATGCAAGCATAGGATGCAAGTAACAACTCACACACACTTAGCATGTAACTCATTCCGAATCAGTTCATCACAAACATCATACGAGTGTTCAAGCCAGACAAGATGTGCAAATTAAGGCATATATTATGAGTCCACAAACAAGCTTAGACGTCTACTCTCAAGTTCTTTTTTTGCAAGTTGCACATTTGGGGTACATTTCTGACCTTCACCCATCTAATCCTAACACTACAAAAGAAAAATCTACCTAACCCGGTTCAAGAAAACCTTGGAAAAGAACCGTGGTCCAAGAAAAACCAAGGGGAGGTAAACACTACCTAAAGAAGAAAATAAAATTAAAAAAATTCTTACATGGACTACTTCCCTCAAGAGTACTGTCCACATAGTCCGTCATCAGGAAAGGTCCTCTACAAGTTTTTTTATTTTTTTATTTTATTTTATATATATATTCATATATCTGACTTTGACCTCAAAGACCCGTCAACAAGTGTCCGTCGTTGGGCCAAGTCAGCTATTCCTAATATAACACACTCATATATATACAACACATCCAATGCTACAGCACAACAACATCTATATACATTACAATACATAGTTAAGCAAAGTCTCCACCCCCACACTTAAAATCATGCATGTCCCATGTTCATATCAATAAAGTAAGAGCAGAAGGGTGAGAAGAATTCCCTGAGACTTCAATCCGATCGGAGACAGGTGCTGGGGTCTACATGGCAGGCCCTCCCAAGCACGTAACCAAGCCATAAACCGGCTCTCAGATCTAGCCTGTCTCTGTGACATGGCGTCCATCCGCGTGTGTGTAGACCATCCACCGAGGTGCGGAGATCCGCGAACTCTTCCTCCAAGGAGCGCAACATAGGCCGTGAGGACTGTGAGAGTGATAGGTCTGCTCCAGAATGGGGTGCCGAGAGGGCCCGGCACTGTCAACAGACCTCCTGGACGGTGCAACAGGGACCGGATCATCCTCCTCATCATCAATCTCAATTGTGGTGCGGGTACCCCTGCCCAATCTGATGCTAGAAGCTTTGAAAGCTGCTCTAGGAGGCAAATCGCCATCTGCAGGGTTGGTGGGGGTGTTTCTCATCAAGCACAATGTGGTTACCAAGGAAGGGAAATAGAATCCCTTTGTCAGCAGCGGTCCTCGTAAGACCATTTCATCTCCAATTACTCGTGCCGCATCAAAATCCTTCCCTGTCACAAAGCACCAAGTCAACAGTGCCCTATTGAAGTTCACGTCCGTGGTATTGCTGGAAGGCAGGAACCTGCTACAAATAACAGTCAACCAACACTTGGCCAAGTGAGTGAAAGAGTTAGAATTGAGGGTTATTTGGTCACGTATCTAAATGGGCCGCCCCCCCGTGCAAAGTACATCCGTCATGACCTCCCATGTCACCCCTGGCCTGTCATGGTAATAGTCGACGTCACTGGTGAACGGAGGCAGCCGCAACACCCGGCGAATTGTTTGAATTTGAGCACTGACCACCATACCCCGAACAATCACCTCCCTACCCAAGTTCAATGGGCAGTTGGCATAAAATTCATGAACCAGCATCTTGTTAACTGGTGCAGGGTCAGTAAATAGGAATTCCATTTCCCGCCTCCGTATTTCTTCATACATCTCCACTTTTTCGGCTCGGAGGGCTACCCGATCAATCGGGATCTCATGGATAAAGGTTTTTGTAGCCTTGGCGTTGAAGTCGTCCTCTGCCAGTTCCGATTGGAATCTGGACTCATCATAAGCAGGTCGTTGGGATGTGCCTCCAGAGCGCCTTTGCCTTTTGGGAGCCATATGACTAGCAAATAATCAACAAACCATCGACACATGCCCAAGCTAGTGCCAATAAGATGGTTACTCAGACTTCTCCAACCGATGACACAAAATATTTCCCTTTACTTTATTCATAACAACCCCCACAATAGCCTCATAATTTTCTTACCACTTCCGGCATAATACACCTCACACTTACTCCTTTCAATGTTACACATGACATACAACACCACCATATAACAAATACCACTATACCAACAATCAACTACACATTAACAACCATCAACTACAACATCCCAAACCTAGGTTGGGCTTAAACACCACAAAAATATACAACATAGTACCACAATTTTTGGCCAACACATGACCCAATACCATAATACACCACAAAAATCTAGTTTAGGCCTCCAAACCACCAAAACAACTTCACAATCATTTAATAATGGAGACCCAATGAATTTAGCACCAAACAACCTAATAACATCAAATACAACAACTACAACAAAGGTAAATATAAAAGAAAGCAAAAAATTCAACTTACTACACTAATCCTAACTAGGGTTTAAGTAAGACTAATAATTTAACAAATTACACTACTTAAAAGAGAAAGAATTAGAGAGAGAGAGAGAAGAATAACTTACTTGAGTTGAAGAGGGGAAGGAATGGAGGTGTGTTAATGGAGGTTTGGGGAAGAAGGGGGTTGGTAATGGATGTTTGAAGAAGAAGAAGAAGAAGGAGGATTTTTGTTGAAGAGAGAGAGAGAAAAGAGTGGGATGGGGGTTGGGCCGGAATTATTGGAGTGTAGATAGGGAGGGGGGGGGGTTGAGTGTGTTAAAAAGAAAAAATAAAAAAAGTACTTACCTGTCCGCGTCTGTGTCTGCCGCGGTTCTGCCGCGGTCGCGGTAGAACCGCGAGCAGTGAGATTCCGCGAGGCCTTTTGACCGCGGTTTCACCGCGGTTGAGGTACATTTCTGATTCTAACGCCCATTTTTTTTAAGTGGGTTACAAAGGTTACAATTACAACAATGTCATGGGTTGCCTCCCACGCAGCGCTTGATTTAACGTCGCGACACGACTCATGTGAGCGAAATTAAGGTTCGCTCGACCTCTGGGGTTCATTCAAATGCAGCTCGGTCATCTCCTTAGGCTCGTTCATGCCCACATACAATTTCAACCGCTAACCATTGACTCTAAATGTATGAGAGTCATCTTCAGTAGCAACTTCCATAGCTCCGGATGGAAACACTTCAACCACGCGAAATGGTCCAGACCACCTTGACTTTAGCTTACCCGGGAATAACCGCAGTCTTGAGTTATAAAGCAATACCCTGTCCCCAGGTTTGAAATTTTGTTCAATGATGTTCTGATCGTGAAGCTTCTTCATTCTCTCTTTATATAGCCTTGTGCTCTTAAAAGCAAGATACCGGAACTCCTCTAGCTCATGTAATTCAGTGACTCTCGACGTGCCCGCAGCTTCCAAGTCTAAATTCAGCTGTTTCAGTGCCCACCACGCTTTATGTTCAAGTTCTACAGATAGGTGACAGGCCTTCCCAAACACCAACTTATATGGTGACATACCAATTGGTGTCTTGAAAGCTGTCCTGTAGGCCCATAGTGCATCATCTAGCTTCCTTGACCAGTCAGTTCTTGTAGCATTTACAGTTATTGTCAATACGCTCTTGATCTCTCTGTTGGACACCTCAACCTGTCCACTGGTCTGTGGGTGGTACGGAGTGGCCACCTTGCGGCGCACATCATATTTAGCCAACAACTTCTCGAAGGCCCGGTTGCAGAAATGAGTGCCTCCGTCGCTGATAATTGTACGCGGTGTCCCAAAGCGGGTGAAATATGTTCTTCTTTAGAAACCCGACTACCACCTTGGCATCATTGGTGGGTAATGCTGCAGCTTCCACCCACTTGGACACATAATCTACAGCAACAAGAATGTATTTATTGCCATAGGAGCTGACGAAGGGACCCATGAAATCTATCCCCCAAACATCAAACACTTCCACCTCTTGAACTGGGTTCATGGGCATCTCGTGACGCCGGGAAATGTTCCCGGTGCGTTGACATTCATTACAGCCCTTGACCCATAAGTGAGCATCCTTGAACACTGTTGGCCAGAAAAATCCGGCCTCTAGCACCTTAGCTGCTGTCCTGATTCCTCCAAAGTGACCGCCATACGCCGAAGCATGACAAGCCTGCAAGACAGAAGATTGTTCGATCTCGGGGACGCATCTCCGGATCATGTTATCAAGGCATATTCTAAACAAATAGGGCTCATCCCAGTAATACCATTGGCTTTCACGAAAGAATCTCTTCCTCTGGACCGATGACAGGTCGTGAGGAACAATACCACTGGCCAGGTAATTAGCATAGTCTGCATACCAAAGCGCTTCCTGATGAGTGGTAACGAGCAGCTGCTCATCTGGAAAAGTTTCCAGAATTTCTTCCACTTCTACTACATTTTCAGCTCCTTCAAGTCGTGATAGGTGATCAGCGACTTGATTTTCAGTGCCCTTGCGGACACGAATTTCAAGATCGAACTCTTGTAGTAGCAACACCCAACGAATCAGGCGTGGCTTAGAGTCCTTCTTCTCTATTAAGTATCTAAGAGCTGCATGGTCAGTGTATACGATTACCTTGGATCCTATCAGATAGGACCGAAACTTGTCAAAAGCAAATACCACAGCTAGCATCTCCTTTTCTGTCACTGTGTAGTTCAACTGGGCTCCACTCAGCGTCCTACTAGCATAGTAGATTGGGTGCATCAATTTGTCCTTCCGCTGGCCCAGCACTGCCCCCACCGCGTAGTCACTAGCATCACACATTAATTCGAACGGTTGCTCCC
>NC_031993.1:54371374-54433499 GCF_001879085.1 Nicotiana attenuata
TAGAGTTATAAAGGCGTTGGCCTGAAGGGTATTTGGTCATTTTACCTAATTTCACGCCGTAGCTTTGAATTTAATAGTAAACCAGTTGTTTGCAATGTTATTCACAATATGTAATTGATTGAATAAATTTGGGCCATTTGGAGTCGGATACTCGTGGCAAAGGCGTGATTTCTAATTGATTTTGAGCCGGTTCGAGGTAAGTGGCTTGTCTAACCTTGTGTCGGGGGACCTTTCCCCTTAGGTTTTGTTATTTGATATTTGAGTGCCTGGTACGCGAGGTGACAAGCGCGTACTTGTGCCAATTGTGGAAAATCCGATTTTTACTTAAGATATTGAGACTGAGCCTTCCTTCGTATTTGCCTTATTGTACTTGGAATTATAACCTGTGTTAGATTAGAAAAGCATGTTTAGTCGATCCAATTTGCCTAATTGTTTAAGTTGCCTTGACTGAACTACGTGAAGCATGCTAGGCTAGTACTACCTGTTGCTTGTCCTTGTACTTCCTTTCTTAGTATCTTCTGGTTGTGGTTGCGCATTTACATTGGGACTACGGATGTGGGATTCCGGTAGCCCCCCCCCCTGTTTGTTTACTTTGGGACTACGGATTCGATTCCCGGTAGATCCCCCTGCAGTTTTACTTTGGGACTGCGGGTTAGATTCCCGATAGATCCCCCTGCACATTGATAGTTGGACTACGGGATGGTATCTCGGGAGATCCTTCGGATATACACATATGATGGACTACGGGACGGTATCCCGGGAGATCCACTGGACAGTTGAGAAAAGGACTATAGGACGGTATCCTGGGAGATCCTCATTGTTACCATTGGTATTGAGCTGTACTTATTCTGTGGTTGTTCCGTTCTTTGTGTATTTAATATTGCCTTGTTTAACCTGTCTTATCTCACTGTTGTACTCATTATTATTGTTAGTTTTTCATACTGTTAATTTATTATTATATTTTATCTCAGTAGGGCCCTGACCTTCCTCGTCACTACCCAACCGAGGTTAGGCTTGGCACTTACTGAGTACCGCTGTGGTGTACTCATGCCCTTCCTGCGCATGTTTTTCATTTGCAGATCCAGGTACCTCTACTCAGGCGCACTATCCTTGAGGCGAGGAGATACACGGAGACTTCGAGGTATATCTGCCGCGTCAGCAGACCAGGAGTCTCTATTCTGTTCCAGCTTTAGTACTTAGTTTATTCCCTTTCTCTCAGTTGTTTAGATATTCTGGAGTTAGAGCAGCGTACTATGTTTCTGTTAGCCTGTGGTTCCCGTGAGTTTCCGGGTTTTGGGTTGAGATTTTTGGACTTCCGCGATATATTTTTGAGTTGTATATGCCATGTGGCACTTATTTACTGTTTTCTTCTAGTTTTGCTTAATTAAATTAAATGTTTCCGCAAGTTATATAAATTTTCGCGTTGTTAGGCTTACCTAGTTGTAGGAACTAGGTGCCATCACGACATGTTCATGGAGGGTGAACTGGGGTCGTGTCAAAGACCGTGTCTAGCAGAGTCTTGTTTATGGGTGTGTTGTGCACCACACTTATAGACAGGAGGCTACAGGACATATATGATGTTATCCTCTCTTCTTATCTTAGATCGTGCGATATAAGAATTCATGTTCCTATCGATATGTTACGTTTTCAGTGATGCCTCCGAAGACTACAGCTGCTAGCACAGATCAGAAAGCTACGAAGGTGTTAGAAGGAGATATAAGTTACACTATGGAGTCAGATCCAGCGGAGATCATGGGTTCTATCTAGAAGGATCCATCCGAGGATCCATATGAGTCATCCATTTGAGTAGTTTCGATTTTGCCGGTGGAAGATGAGGTGAGGGGAGTTCTGACCTCACCAAGGCCCTTAGTTTCATTATCAGGGCCCATTGATCAGGGTATAAGGGGAGTGGTGCATGGATTGGCACAACCAGGTTCCCCTCAGGCTCAAAACTATGTCAAGGTATTTGCGGACACCGGCTCTTCTGAGGTTCCAGATAGTCCACAGTCTTGGGAGTCCGTCCATCAAGGTTCGTTAATGTATGTTATGGGATATGCAGAGGAAGAGGATAGTATTCGGGCCAAGAGGAGGAAGATAACTGATAAGAATATGAAGATTCTGCTTCGAAGTGTGTCTGATCGAGGCTCTCATATAGGACAAGGCAAGGACCCCCCTACTGTAGACTTGCTCCAAATGTCAGCTTTTGGTTGGTGAGCTCTACTTCTTCTTGGAGTATTACCAATTCAAGGTTCTGAATATGTTAGGTTGTTTTATGAGGACGTAGGGAGCCATATCCCGACTTGTACATATTATGGTTATGTTTACTTAGAGGTTTTGTAGATAGTATCCTGTATATAGTTTTGGGCATGATATGTCTACGGCCTTGTCGACCCCTGTGTATATAGACCTTTTTCTAAATTAGTTATGCGAGTTAAGTCTTAATATTGTTACTTATATATATGGATATCGCCAGTAATGGCCCGTGATAGATTTGATAATAAATAAGGATAAGGTATGTGGCGCTTGGTTGGGTAGAATATGATGTTATAATGGGTATGGATTGGTTGGCTTCTTGTTATGCTAACGTTGATTGAAGAACAAAGGTGGTTCGATTCTAATTCCCAAGAAAGCTTGTTTTTAGAGTAGAAAGGTAATACGGCATCGCCGACAGGTAAAGAGGATGATCATAAAAGGTTATGATTATCACTTAGTTCTGGTAAAGACTGTTAAAGTAGAGTCACCAACTGTTCAATCTATCCCTATGGTTAATGAATTTCCCCATGTTTTTTTTCTCGATAAGCTTCCAGGCCTTCCGCCAGAGCGAGAAATTAAGTTTGCTATTAACTTACTACCAGCTACTCAACCAATATCTATTTTCTCCCAACAGAATGGCACCCACAGAGTTAAAAGCATTGAAGGAACAACTTGGGGAGAACCTGTGTTATTTGGGAAGAAGAAAGATGGTTCCTTGCGGATGCGTATTGATTATAGACAGTTGAATGAGGTGACAATCAAGAATAAGTACCCCCTCCGAGGATTGATGAATTATTTGGTCAGTTGCAAGGTGCCAAGTATTTCTCAAAGATAGGCGTGAGGTCCGGGTACCATCGGGTAAGGGTTAAGGAAAAAGATATCCCGAAAATAGCATTCAAGACTAGATATGAGAACATTGAATTTCATGTTATGTCGTTCGGTTTGACTAGTGTCCCAGCAGTATTCACAAACTTGAGGAACCAAATGTTCAGACCCTTTCTAGACCTATTAGTGGTTGCATGATTTGATGACATATTGGTGTAATCTCATTCAGAGACTGAGCACGTAGATCATTTGCATACGGTGCTCAAAGTTTTACAAAAAAGGAAACTGTATGCAAAATTCTCTAAATGTAAATTCTGGATGAATTCTGTAGCTTTCCTCGGGTATGTTATTTCAGGTGAAGGTATTCGGGTTAATTCACAACAGATTGAGGCAGTAATGACTTGACCTAGACCCTCGACACCGATGGAGGTTCGTAGCTTCTCCGTTTGGCAGGTTATTCCAGGATTCCTGTAATGGAATTTTCTTCTCTTTTAGCACCTTTCACCAAAGTGGTATGTGGTGTCTCGCTTGATGTTCCAGAATAACATAAATCTATGGTGCAAGAAAGTTCAAGGAAGGTGGCGAATAAGTATAAATAGATATGTCTAGGTCACAAGCTAAAGTATGGTAAAGCGACAAGGTTTTAGGAAGACAGGAATAAGGATAAGAAAAGGTGAGTGAGAAGGTGACGAGAATCGATAAGCCCTTGGGATTAAGCCCATGAAAATAAGAGAGTTGATGGTTTCTCTAAATCATAAAAAGATAAGTATATCCTGAGTGAACTCAAAGGAGTCTAAAACCAATAGCATTTAGAAGAGATGGAATGCTGCCTGTCGCGCCCCCTTTTGTTTTTTTCCCTTCCATCGGGGAGGAGTATGGGTTTCGACATTCATGGGGTGTAAACACTCATTTCCTTTTGAGAATTGGGTATTTTGAAGAGTCGCCACCTAACGATTTTTAAGGTGCGTTAGGGCACCTATAGGGTTCAACTACAACTACCTTTGATAACCAGAGATAGGGTAAGGGCTTGAAATTATCCCAAGGGGAGGTGTTAGGCACCCCTCAGGATCCACTAGTGTGGTTCCCGGCCAGATAGTTTTTTGTAAATTTGTGCAATTAGCAAGTAAACAAATAAGGCTCAAATAATAGGGGATTTTAAATACACAAGTGTTTGAAAAACAATAAAAGCAAGGTTTTGAAAAGAGGTATAATCTAAGCATGCTTGTGAATGAAAAAGAGGTCCTAAGTTTGTTTGTAATATGGATCACATCAATGCAATACCCGGTAATCACTCCTCAAAGGGGCTACACGTGGTATTAGCGCACCGGTCATCATATCCATATCTACCCTTCCCACATCGTGAAAGTATTAAAGCGAGGATTGGTCTCGACCTCTATTGCATGCTGTTACCCGTCCCATTCCTATCGGCTCCGGAGGAATTTAAGACTACTATTCCTATAAGAAGGAGGTTCTAAGCTGACTCTTAGGTTTAATGGTAAAATGCTAAGGCGACATACAAAACAAGTAGAACTACATTTAGAGGGGAAACATATAAACAATTAAAAGGCTCATGAATACCTTAACAAATAATGCATATAAGCAGCATGACTTAAACATAGTTAAGGTCTGAATTTTAAATCCTAAAGCAGGTTGTTTGAGTCAGAACCAGATTCATTATATAACTCAGAAAAGAAGTCCAAATCAGGCCTGTCTGTTGGTTGTAGCAGTTGATAATTAAACAGAGGCAGTTCCAGTTGTATTTAAGTAATTACCTAAGGCTCGCCTAGGCGTGAACAGGATTCAGTAGTTATTAAGGATTACTGACAGTTGGAGACTATTGTTATTACCTAAACATGTTGTTCTAGGTGTTCAGCACATAGAAATTATGGCCAATTAGTTGTAAAGACTAAATGAAATTATTTTATTCCTTTTCATGCATTCGTAATTAGCCTAAGTGTGCTTAAGCGAATATAAGTGAGATCCTAAAGACATGGTATCTAAATGAAAAGAGGTGCAGAATGATGTATATAGGCAGAATCCTAAATAGGATTTCTATATGCAAAAATATTACAGTTATTAGGGCATGCAGAGATGATATATTTGTTAATGTTGTTTAGCCTAAAACAGTATCTCTACGTGTACATGGAAGTAGGAACACGATTGCAGAAATACCAGTTATTAATACATTTAACACAGGAATTGCTAAGTGGTATGATAGTGAAATGGACATGCTGAAAAATGATAAGTGTAAATCCTAAGGAACAGGATCTCTAATGCATGAAATGAGTCATAAGCATGGATTCTGTTGCGCAAGTAGGAATATAAACCTAGTAACATGCTTTCTACCCTTTTAATAGCTAAAACATGCATATTCCCCATCCCTTTTCACTAGCCAACCCCATAATGTTTACAAATTATTACAGACCAAATGATTGAATTATAAAAGAAGTGCAGAATAAGAAATTACAACCAAAGGAAGCCTGATCTTGACTTCCTCTCTGAGTTATGTAATTAATCACTTCAATGCCAACATTATTCCAAAGCCTTTCTCATATCTGGGTGTGTCAGAGTTCCCTAAGGACCTCAAGGGGTCCCGGGCAGTGTTCACACCCAGATTTGCATAACCAAACAGAATGAGTGCAGTGTGGAAGGGCCAACTCTTATGTGTACAAGTTCAGAGGGAGCTCAAGGGTCCCAAGGCAAGCCTCACATAAGAGGGGCAGAACCTAGATTCTAAGAATATAGTGAAAGTGCAGAACACATGTTTGAAAGAGATTTATTTAAAGAAGTTGTACTAACAGTCCATTATGAAAGCAATTAGTGACAGAGGTGATTGAAACAGTTGTAAATGAAACTCAAATTCCCAAGATGGGATCACACACAGAATCACAGTCATAGAAAGGGATCAAGGGGTTTGGGATACACATATATCTGACAGTGAACACATAACCCCATTAAGGGTCTTAGGACTGGTTGGACATGCACGGCAATGGCTGATACTGGCATGATCACAGGCTAGTCAGAAAGAGCATAATCACATTGAGGGAATAGGGACTTAGGATAGCAAGTTCATAGTAAGACAAACACAAAGGAGTGAATTAATCTAGAGGGAAAGGGGATATTACAGCATGCTAGTAATGTAACTGACTGCAGAACCACAAGCAGAAGTAAACAAGAATGAGGAAAACTGAAACAATTAAAGAAGCATATTGTTGTTGAGGCTTAAAAAATTAACTAGGAAATACCAGTAGAGAAAGCAAGGTGCAAAAAGCAGGATTCCACAGTCTAGCTTTGGCTTTCAGCCGGCTAGACAAAGCAGTAGCACAAGTAATAATAGAGAAGGAAAGAGTTTTGAGTGTGTAAGTGTGTGTTCTGAACTCAATTGTTTGTGTGTTTGAAAGAAGAGACGGTAGGGTATTTATAGTTTTGAAAACGAGTGAAGAATAAGGTAACAAGTAAAGTTTCAACTCAGACATGGAAATAACCACAATCAGAATCAATTAACACAAGTACTTCCTTTTAGTCAAGGGATTACTGCTCAAACGGATACTAACAGGGCTAATTAAGGAAAGAAATCAGTTTGAGACAAATTGATTCTTGCCATATAAGGGGCAGTAAAAGTATGAAGGTAAATATTTGAGTCTAAGTACAAAATATGCTTAACTTTGGGGAAAGGATTCAAGGTAAAAATATCGCAGTAATGAAAGGAAGGGAATCAATCAATTTAAACAAAATGAGTAAAAATTAGGGTTCATAAGGGAACCCTTTGCAATCAGTCGTAACATTGAGGAAATCAAGATCAATCAAGAAAGAATCATGACTCTGCCTTTCAACATATAAATAGCAAGGGATGGACAGGCATACTAGACATGCAGGGTCAAACATATTGTCAAAGAGGAGCAAATTAAACATACAACAGTAGCGGTAGTAAGTTAGGATTCAGTAGTAAAGAAACCTACTCGAAGCACAGTAGGAAACAAGGTCAAGTAGTCATGGATCATACGTATAGCCAAAGTGCATAAATCAGTCTTAACAGGTAAAGAAAGTCAGAAACAAATAAAGAACTCATAGTAATAAGTGAGGGAAACCCTTTTAAGAAATTAGGGTTTATGCCATAGTCGAGTTAAAAATGGTAAAAACTCAGAACCAAGTAAGTCAAGCAAGAAAATGATTCAAACACAAAGGACTCAATCAAAACAAACATTCATGCAAACAAACTAAAGACAGCTTCAGAACTCGGTTAAAACCCAAAAGTACCTAGGGTTTCAACACGATGAACCAGATAGAAGAAAAACATAAGCACGTCGTTTAAACATAGTAAAAAAACACTAAAAATCGGAGAAGAGGTCTTTAAGAAGAGTTTTAAGAAACCCTAATTTGAAAATGAAGAGTCACTTTGAAAGGAAATCAAAAAACCTTTTGGAAAACATCAAGAAGTTCATAACGTGCACAGATCTAAGACAGATCTGAAAGAAAATCGAAAAGCTCTTAAAGCTAGGGTTTTAAAGAACCCAGAGAAATTGAGAAAACTTTCGAAAAAGTTACCGATCTAGCCAGAAAAGCCATGGATTCGACTTGAGCGGTCATGGGTGGCCGGAAAAAAACCAGAGATAGAAGTTGAGCAGGGATTAGACCAGATCCCTCGAGATCTGTCCGTGGAACCACAAAAATAGGTAACCAGTAGACATAGGAGACGAGTACACGCCTCCAATCATCATGAGAGTCCATGGATTAGGTGGGGATTGAAGGAAATTAGGGTAGATTTGGGTGGCGCCGACTAGGGTTTAGGCGGTGTTGCAGAGAGAGTTTGAGAGGAAGGGGATTCTAAGGCGGCGGATTGTAACAAATGGTAGGGTTTTGGGGTCGTTTGGGATTAATTAAGGTAAGGGGCGATGGTGGCCGTTGATCTGAATGATCAACGGCCTAGATTAAAAGGGTAGGTGGGGAACCAGGGTTTGGGTTGGTTTTAAAGGGTTTAAGGGTCGGGTTAAATTAGAAATGGGCTGGGGAATTGTGTTTGACTTGGGGTTAAATTGAAAGCCAATTTAGGCTAAAATTTAAATAGCCACTTTTTTCCCTTTTAATTCATAAAAAATAGTAAATGGCTTCTGAGAATAAATTAAAAATCCTAAAATGCTTTATAACACATAATTAACAATTTAAAAATACCAGACTCAATTTTATGAATATAAGACATAATTAAACCTTAAAAATGGCTAATATTGCTATTGTGTGTAATTTAGCTTTAAAAATACTCAATGAATTTGTAAAAATATGTAAAAAAAATTATTTTAGCTATATTTTAGCATAAATATGAAAATCCAATAGATGAATTACCCAAATAATACTTTTGGACATAATATTGGGATTTTATGGATGAAATAATAGGGAAATAAATCAATTTAAAACCTTAAAAATTATAAAAAAAATAAAACGCTTGGACATGCTTATATATGTATATATACGCTATTTTGAAAGTATTTTGCATATTGAAAATATATAGGAAAAAATTGGGTGTCAACACCAGCTGCAACAACATAGACGTAGGTCTAGCTTTTCCAATCCCCAACCTCTTAGAGATCGCCAGGGGCATAAGATTTATGCTAGCCCCCAAATCACAAAGTGCCTTGGCAAAGACAATGTTACCAATGGTGCAGGGAATTGTGGAACTCCCTGGATCAGACAATTTCTCTGCAACTGGTCTAGTCACCACAGCACTGCAGGTCTGAGTTAGAGTCACTGTGGCCAAATCTTGGAAGTCGAATTTTCGGGAAGTCAAGTCCTTCATCATTTTTGCATAACCAGGCATCTCCTTCAAAGCATCAATCAATGGAATATTTACCTGGATTTGTTTCAGCATCTCCAAGAACTTGTATTGTTCCTCTTTCTGGTATTTGGCCAGCCTCTGTGGGAAGGCTGTGGGAATGGTGCTGGAGGTCTCTTCTTCCCAATGATTTGGGTTTTCTCTTTGTCAGACACCACCTCAACTACTGGTTCCTGGGCTATCTCAGCTTCTTTCTCAGCCTCAATCTGTGTGTTGGTTTCATCCTAGGTAGGTTGTACTGTCACCTCTTTCAGTTTCGTTGAATCATCTAGCTCAATGGGCACTGGTACAAGGGTCTCAGCCTGTCTGCTTTCTCGAGCCCTCTCTTGCTCCAAGTCTAAGTCTCTGCCATTGCGTAGACTTACTGCCATTAGCTGCTTCGGGCCTTGATCATTTGGATTTACTTGAGTGTCAGCAGGCAATGTCCCATGAGGACGATTATTCAAAGACATCAAAATCTGGCCCATTTGCACTTCAATATTCTTTATAGCTGACTCATGTGCATCTACTCTTTCACTCATTTTCGCATTTGACCCAATAACCTTCTGCATCATTGTCTCGAGTCTAGCAAACCCATCTTCCTGTCTCCCACCATGTTGCTGCTGAGGAGGATGATAACCCTGCTGCTGGTTTTGATTGTTGTATCCTTGTGGCCTTTGGTAGGGCGCCACATTATTGTGAGGTCGCATGGCTCCCATATTTCCATTGTTGTGCTGTGGCTGGACTGGCCTGTATGGCTGATTCTGCTGGCCCTAATTCTAACCACCCTGTCTCTGGCCCCCATAATTAGACACATAATTCATGTCCTCAGGGTAACGATGATGATCACTTTCAGCATTCCATTGGCTACCAAATGGCTGACTAATGCAAGATGTGCATAAGCCCCTATTGGTTGTATCTACAATGTGCACCTGCTGCTTCTGCCCTGACTCTTCCACCTTTTTGGTGAGTATACTCATTTGTGTCATTAAGGTGGCCATATTTTCAGCAAGGGTGTTGGATGGATCTAAGGGCACTGAGTGAACTACTGGAGTGATAGGTGCATTCCTGGTTGTCCACCCCGAATTATGTGCCATCTTGTCAAGCAGGACCTGGATTTCTCTCTATGTTTTGCTCAAGAATGCTCCACCAGCTGAAGCATCAACATTAGCCTTCACCCTATCTGTCAGACCCATGTAAAACCGTTGCCCCAACATCTGCTTTGGAATACCGTGGTGCAGACATATGACCAACATCCCTTTAAATCGTTCCCATGTTTCTTGCAGTGTTTCTATTGATTTCTGTTTAAAGCTCAAAATTTCATCAATTTGCTGAGCAGTCTTGTTGGGTGGAAGAAACTTATTCACAAATTGCTTGACTAACTCCTCCCAAGTCGTGATGGAGTTAATGGGGAGTGAGTTTAGCCAAGTCTGGGCAGCTCCTGTCACTGAGAATGGAAACAACAACAGCTTTATTGCTTCCTGAGTTACGTTGGGCTGCCTTTGATTTTTGCTGATTGACAGGAAATTCTTCAAGTGTTGTTGAGGATCTTCAATGTTTGACCCCAAAAATAGTCCCTGTTTTGCAACAAGTGCAGCATGTTATTTGTAATTTGAAAAGATTCGGCCTGCGGGATTAATATCGCTGTGGCTAAATTCTCAGTTGTGGGTTCGCCCAGTCATATAGAGGAGCCTCTGGCACAAGAGGTGCCACTACTTGCGCAGCCGGATCTACCTCGCGATCCCCCATGTCTCGTTCAAGTTGTTCAGTTGATTGTTGTTGTTTGTTTTTCCGGTTGGCCCGATTCAAGGCCTTGAAAACTTCTTTGGGATCTGATAATGCTTCAAATACTTCACCAGTTCTCGATGAGTTTCTAGGCATGCACCTGTACAACCAAGTTAACAAACGTTAAAATTTCAATGTCTGGATTGAAAATAAAGAAAACTGACTACACTAAGAATTTTTGTATTTCTTTCAATTGTAACTGATAACATCGTTAAGTCCCCAGCAACGGTGCCAAAATTTGATCACGCCCAACTATGCCTTATAAAAAGGACAAGCGGTAGTTGCAAATATAATCTGGGTATTTAGCCCAGAGTCGAATCCACAGGGAATTAACCTACCAATTACTCTTGTTAGACCCACTAAATTCTTCGTAATCAACTTCCCAGATATTTTGAATAACAATTGGTGATATTTTTACTAGCTATAACTGAATAAAGTTAAATAAACTAAAGGCTAACTATGATTGAGTTGTAAACAAATAAGAGAAAGATCTAAGGTTGTGATTTCTCCTATTGATGGAATCCCTTCCTGTTATGTTTCATATAGATTTGCATAATCGTCTCTATCGATCATGAGCACCCTTACTATCATAAATCTCTCCCGAGTAATTACGACAATTTACTAGACTCACTCTCCCGAGTTACGCTAGCTGGCTTTTATTACAACTCACTTTAGATCGCACCCAAGGTTTCGTTATCCCTAATCCACCTTTAAACCCTCGGTTATTGATTCCTCATATACTTTGGGAGTGGTGTTGTTCAACAATTACCTAAATATGTACTCTTTTTTGAGTAATACATATTAAATAAGCACGGCTAATTGAGGATCCTATCAATTAACTACAACAAGAACGTACTTGAACAAATAGAGATTAAACCGGGCAACTATATTAACATAACAAGAAGTTCATCCTCAACAGGTTCCATCAAAACCCTAGACAAAATAATTAGCTACTCATAATCGTGTTCATAATAGAAGCAAAATTCAACATGAATGATAAATACAAAAGGAAGAAAGGTAGAACTCGATGTCGAATTATCCTCCTTGCCTCTTGCCTCTTCTTGCCTTTAACTAAATTGTAACAACCTTGATAATGTCTCTTTGTGCGAGCTAGGCCTCTTATAGGTTAACTGGAATTACCCCCAAACTTCCAAGTTTACCCTTGAACTTATGCGCTCCGAACTGGACTAGCGCAGCCGCGCTTGAACCGCGCTAGTGGCCGCGCATATTGCATAGTGTTCTGCCTCGATTTTCTGGACTAGCGCGGTCGCGCTAAGATGGTTCAGCCTTTTATCTCTTCTTTTCTCTCTTCTTTCACACGTACTCAGCTCCGAGGGGCTTCCCTTGCTTTAATTTAGCTGCAAACACTGTCCTAAGTCCTCATAAACGCAACTTGCTCCTGCAAAAGATGAAATTCACAATTAGAGATAATTTATCGTCATTTAACTATCCTAAAACGGTGAAGCATAGTAAAGTTGG
Organism: Nicotiana attenuata; assembly: GCF_001879085.1. Taxonomy (NCBI): domain Eukaryota; kingdom Viridiplantae; phylum Streptophyta; class Magnoliopsida; order Solanales; family Solanaceae; genus Nicotiana; species Nicotiana attenuata. The sequence goes on from NC_031993.1 coordinate 54,383,520, forward strand.
GGCATAAACAGTTGCCAAACTACATGAATCTAGCCTATTATCAACTGCCACGCACAAACATGTCCTTCAGAGGATATAATTATCTGATAAATCACTTCATGCACGATCCGGTGAGTCTTGGGTCTTAATTCAGACCTAAAACATGCGAAGATTTCGCTATAATCACCGTTACTTGCATTTTCTTTTAGCTCCCATAGGCATTACTGTACACTCACCAGTCACCAGAAATTTTGATACACTGAAAATTAGATATTTGGTAAACATGTAACCGAATACTGGCGTACTGAATAACCATAAACTTGCTAACTGAAAGATTGTATAACTGGTAACTGAGGTAAACTGATAACCATAAGACATGATAATTGCTTTTGTACTTTCTGATAAGGTTATGCTCTAATCTGTACTACTATCCATTGCATCCCACTTTTAACATCCTCTCAAGTCTCATATTTACCAACCTGTACTCCATAATTATACCCCAATGGGCAATTATCCTCTCTAGGACCCTAGGTTTCTCCTGCGCGTCGCTTGGGCATCCAATACGTTTGGAATTCGATAGGAAGAGAAGGTTAACTATTGCTCTAAGCTTCATGGCACGATCTAGAGTAGAAAGAAATGAGACAATCTTGGATGTCTTGGTAGTTAACCGTTTATATGAGTGGTCGGCACACACATATAAAGGAAACTCCACTAGACACGACTTCATAGACTCCTTAGGACTCTTGAACCTAGTGCTCTGATACCAAGCTTTGTCACGCCCCGAACCTGGACCTGGACGTAACACGGCACCCGGTGCCTGACTACTATAACTGAGCGAACCAACTGGTTGGCTGAATCAACATGTGATATCATAACATACTGAAAGCGGAAGATAAACTAACACATGTTGATACACTGAAAGTCTGAATGATATAAATTAATGTGCGGAAACACAAACATAGGTCTGGAGTATATTTGTAGCCAACATTGCTTAACATGAAACGCCTGTGACTCTGTCTAACTGTTACTCTTGTCTATGAAGCCTCTAATGAAGTACTGAAAACAGTGACTGTATGAAAATACTGAAGACTGTAAGGTAATGATAATGCCCCAAAAGAACTGGGGATCACCAAATAGCTGGTATGAGAATCCTAGCGCTCTGAATCGTCAACCTGTAAATCATTACCTGCACCGTGAGATAAAAGCCCCGGGCAAAAGGGACGTCAGTACATTTGAATTGTACTGGTATGTAAAGCAACTGAAAGAACGAATTATAAATGCTGAAACTAAAACTAAGCTTATAACTGAGAATTGATAATTGTAACTGAAATGATAACTATTGAAACTGAAACTGAAATGATAACTGATAACTGAACTTATAACAGGTAACTGAAATGATAACTGATAACTGAAATGATAAAGGAAGTAAGTATATGAATACTCCCTCTTCTGAATGATGAACAACCTGTTTATCTGAATAAGCTACGGCCTCGGGCCAAATATATATATGCACAAGCTACGGCCTCAAGCCCAAGTATACGTATACATAACTACGGTCTCAGGCCCAAAAATTCATAAAGCATAAACTACGGCCTCAGGCCCAAACATGCATAATGTATAAACTACGACCTCAGGCCCAAGTATGCATAAATCAAATAAACTACGGCCTCAGGCCCAAATACAGGTGTTCAACATTCAGGAACTGAGAATCATACTGAAATACATGATGCTGAAATACTGAACCATACTGAGTTACATGATACTTGAATGCTTAGACTGAGACATGTATTCATGAACTGATTATGAAAATTGAAACTTCAACTATTTATGACATGCTGAGTAATCTAGACTGAGACTCATGGGCATCAAACCCAAGTCTATATTGATTACGCACTGATTTCACAACGTTTAGAATGAAAGTCATGAACAAGTTACGATGCTAGAGAATAGAAGTTCTGCAACTATTCAAGGAACTAGGCTTAACTATATTTCTGAGCCAATTGGTAACGTCGTAAAAGAAACGTAGTGTAGGGAGAATCATTAAAATTCCCAAACATAGAGAGTTATCCTCACATACCTTAACTTCCTTCACTTGAGCGTAATACAATGTTTATCAACCCTTTCAACTTCAATCTATAGCAATACAAGTCAAAGGGATTCCATATTAGCTATGATACTCATGTTTTGGTCACTTAAGCATTTTATCAAACACTTGATGAGAATAAAGGTTCATAGTCCTTATTAATGTTATCTCTACACCCAATAACGCATTCTCTTGCTCCTACATAAATTCTAAAGTCTCAAATGGTTATAATCAACATCATTCTTTATCACCCATAAGGTAAACAACACCCTTAACCAATAATAAACAATCAATAATCCAAACCTATAATCGTTCATGCTTTTCTATCAAACACATCAACTCATATCTCATGAACTATAGTCTATAATCATTAATCCAATGCTAGGATCAATTAGAGGGTGAAGACATTACCTTTTTGAAGTTCAATCCCCTTGAATTCGAGTTCTAGGGTTCCTTCTCTCAACAATGATGTCTCAATCGAATATCTAATGATATGGAGGGTTTACCCATGTTATAAGATGTGGGAAATTGAAATTAACTTAGAATCACCATTAGAACTTACCTTGGATGGTGGAGGGACCTTTAAGGAGTTAGGTTTGAGAGCTCCCCTTTCTAGAGCAAGTTTTTGTGTTTTTGGGTGTGGGGGACGAAGTAGGGCTTTAAAATGACCCCCAAGTATGCCCCACGCACCTGTAGGCCTGACCGCGCACTTGATCGCGCAAAATGGCAGTAACACTGCCACAGGTGCGCGGCCACGCTCTGGGCGCGCACTGGGCGCACATATTGCACGATGTTCTATATAACGCGCATAACCTTTTGCACAGAGATCCGTTCGGGCTCCATAATATATCGTTGGAAAGCTATTTCAAAGGCCTACAACTTTCATCTTTTGGGTTTTCCTAAATTCCTTACAAAGTTTCACTAACTTTTGTTGGAAGATGGACCTTTTGTAAACTTAGTCGATTTTGTCGAATCTTATGTACCTCACTCTCCATCTTGATTCCGAAACAACTATTTTCACCAATAATCATCCATATAGGACTTCATATGTCTAAAATATCAAATTAATACCTATTTAATATATCCACACCTAGTCCGAATGTACGGGGTGTTACAGATGGTCACTATGAGATGTGTCATTTCATTAGCTGCATCAAGAGGTTGGAATCTATTTCAAATAGATGTTTATAATGCATTCTTACAAGGAGATCTGGATGAGGAAGTGTACATGGAGTTTCCTGAGGGTTTTAGAAGACAAGGAGACCAGAAGGTGTGCAAATTGATCAAATATCCGTATGGACTTAAGCAGGCATCTCGACAGTGGAACATCAAACTGACTGAAGCCTTACTAAGAGCAGGTTTTAACAGAGTCATCATGACTACTCACTATTTACACTGAGAAGTCAAAAGGGAATAGTGATCATTTTGGTATATGTAGATGATCTCCTTATTAGAGGAAGTAACTCAAGTCTAATCAAGAAAGCTAAAGACATACTGCATCAAAGTTTTAAGGTAAAGTATCTAGGAGAGCTCAAATACTTTCTAGGTATTGAAGTTATGAGATCTAAGAAGGGAGTGTTGCTGAATCAAAGGAACTACATATTGGAACTAATCTCAGAAATGGGATTAAGTGGAGCTAAGCCTACAAGCACACCACTGGAAGTGAATTCAAAATTGACCTCAATGGAGTATGATCAAGAAATGGAGTCACAGGAGGTCCACCTTTGCAGTGTGCTAGTGCCTATCAAACATTAGTGGGAAGGCTTTTATATGTTACCATCACTAGGCCAGACATAAATTATGCAGTGCAGCATTAAGTCAGTTTATGCAAGCACCAAAAAGGTCTCACTGGGATGCTGCCTTAAAGGTTGTAAGATACTTATTTTGATGAGGTCTGATTATGCAGAGACACTCACTTGTTGGTGTGACTCTGACTGGGCTGCATGTCTGAACACTAGGAGATCGGTCACTGGCTATGTCATCAAGTCTGGAGATTCAATGGTCTCTTGGAAGCCGAAGAAACAACAAACTGTCTCAAGGAGTTCAGTTGAGGCAGAGTACAGGAGTATGGCAACCAGCATTGCTGAGGTAACCTGGTTACTTGGCTTATTCAAAGAGCTTGGTGTGAACATAGCTCAACCAGTTACAATCTTCAGTGATAGCAAATCAGCCATTCAACTTGCAGCAAATCCTGTACTCCATGAAAGAACCAAACATATAGAGATCGATTGCCATTTTAGTCGAGACAAAATCAAGGAAGGGACAGTCAAAGCAGTGCATGTCAACACTAATGAGCAACAAGCAGACTTGCTGACTAAGGCCTTGGGGACAGCTCAATATGTTCATCTGCTTGGCAAGCTTGGAGTGTTCAACGTCTTGCACCCTCCAACTTGAGGGGGCTTATTGTAATATCATGTGCTTTGCATGTGATCAGTTCGTTAGGTTGTTAAGAGTAGTTAGGGTTGTTAATATAAGTTAAGGGTAGATTAGTCATTTTACATTCATTGATCTTCTTCTCCTTCACTTGGTTGTATATAATAATGCTGAAGATCAATAAACAGAGGCATTGATCATTTTAAATTCACCGACTCTCTCTCTCAATTCCTTCTAGAATCATCCTCCATTGAAGCCCTTAAACGATCTCTGCATTTTTAGCACTACGCAAAAAAAAAAAGCAAATATATTATTGAATAAATAATAAAATGGTTGTACTAAGAAAGTAAATCAAAAGATGAAAAATACAACAAATTAAGAAAAGAAGGAGAAAGCAAGGAAAGAAAAGAGAATAATATGTTTTCGATCCTTCATCTTGGATCTGGAGCGTACACTTGGTACCATGGTACCTAGAAACATCATACTATCAATGGGGATTCCATCTTTTTAATATATAACATTTTCTTTGTAATGTATCTACATATGACACATAAAATTTTACTCGAGCGTTTGGATGGCGTGCTACCCCTAACACTTTACATAGATCCGCCCCTGTATATACGTGTGGTCAAGCAGACCAAATTAAATATGTTTCTTGATGCTCCCTAGTCTATCCTTTTCTTTCTTGTCTTTTGATCAGCTTCTAACAATCTATTATTTTAATAAAACGAAAAAAATACATTTTGATTATTTATTGTAAAATTGATTCAGTTTGATGTTCAACATACTTAAGAAACTGTAGAAGCATCCCATTGTAAGAATTTTTGTTTACCCTAGCAGGAGTATCTCGCTTTGCTTCCTTGGTGACTCAAACCGACAACCTTAAGGTTGGAGGTGAAGATTAACTCCAACCATTTACATTACTTTCTACACCAAAAAAATATTCCATTTATATTCTTCTCTCTCTCTTCTATATTATAATTTTTTTAAAATTTATTTTTTTATTTCATAAAACAAATCCTTTTTTATTTCTTTTTTACAAATTCATCCCATATAAATCATATTCCTTTCTTATATAACCATTTAATATAAAATTATTTTATACCATAAATTTTTAAATAATATATATCATATGAAAATATTATACTATATATATTAATGGATGATTCAAATAAAAGTGAAATCATTGATAAGATATAATTAAATAAATATTATATTATGGTAAATTTGATTTTGTTTGGTTTAAAACATAAACATATATTAATATTATGTATTGCGTACAGAGGGCGGATGCCTATATTGCATCACATTACATGCTAATGCACTAGTAGTGGGTGCCAAAGTATCATACAAGCCAATATTAATACTACTAACAACTGCATCACTATTACAATACGTATTTACAATATTATAGTTATCGGAGTGAGGCTTGAAGTGTTCCAAAATATGTCCTTGCACTACACTCCTTTCTTGCTCAAAAAATGACCATGCAAAGTCTGGGCTGTCTTCCAAAATACGCACTACTGAGTGAATGTCAAAATTGCAGCCTGCCTTTGCTAGTTTATCCGCAACCCTATTCTGCTCTCTGTACGCATGCAGTACTACCAGCTTACCTAACCTGTCCAGGAAGTATCTGTAGTCAGTAGTTAAATTATCAAATAAGACATTATTAGAATAGAGAAGTGTTATAATGTCTTGTGAATCCACTTCCACCTCCAGTGGAACAGGGTTGTGTGAGTAAGCTAACTGGAGCCCCTGCAACAAAGCACGTAATTCAGCTGAAGTTGATGAGTCTGTTGGGACTGCTACTGCAAATCCCAATATTCATTCAGCTTTTGAATTTCGTATCAGTCCACCAATACCAGCCTTATTTGCTGAATGTGTTCCATCAGTGTTTAGTTTATAGAAATGTTCTTTAGGAGGTTTCCATTTGAGATATTGTTGTCTCTTTTTAACACTTGTATGCTTCTTAGCTACTAAGTAAGTAAATTCTGCTGCTTGCTGGGTTGTTAATTTAGTAGAAGCCGTGGTCATAGTATGTTTGTAACAGTTATTGTTACGTGCTAACCAAATATTTCATAAGCTTAGAGACAAGTATGTAGCTGGATTTATTTGGTAAGGAAAATGAAAACCCTTACAAGTTATGAGTTGGTGTACCCAGTTAGAAGAGTTTGTGTAGCGCAAATTTTGATTAATGAAATCAAGAATACCCAAATCCTGCCAAAATATTTTAGCATTTGTGCAATCAAGGAATAAGTGCCTAATAGTTTCATCCTCTTGATGGCAGAATTGACAAGTAGCATCTTGAATTAAATTAATATGTCTAAGGTAGTCCTTGGTAGGTAGTCATTTTTTGTGAAGAAGCCAAATGAACCCTTTGATTTTGGGCTGCATAGGAAGTTTTTTTATCCAGTCATATTTTGTAGAACTATTAATAGATACATCATATTGTGCTTCTAAGATACTATACATAGATCTAGTTGTGAACTGACCTGTAGGAGTTAAACCCCAGAATATACTGTCAACCTTACTACTATACTTGGATATATAAGTAGCTTGAATTACTTGAGTAATGTTAATGGGCAACTCAAAATGCAATTTATTCCAATCCCATCCGTTATTATTAATTAAAGAGGAGATAGTAATATTCTGTTGTTCTAACGGTAACGGGCCATGAATTTTGGATCTGATTGTTGTGCCAGGCCCAACCCAGGGGTCTTACCAAAACATAATATGAGTGCCTTTTCCTTCCATTTTATACCTAGTTGACAATGATGCCAGCCATTGATAACATTAGACCAAATTTGTGAGTGAATATTATTAGGAGAAGCATTAAGATATTTGGTCAGCAAAATATTAGCCCACATAGCTTGTGGTGTCTGAAATAACCTCCAAGCTAGACTTGCTAGTAAAGCATGATTCTTTTGACGTAGTTTTTGAATTCCTAAACCTCCTACTTTGTTTGGTCTGGTAATTTCATTCCATCTAACAAGGTGTAATTTCTTTTTTTCTATAGTAGTACCCCATAAGAAATTCCGTTGATACTGATCCATTTTATTAAGTTTGTGGGACGGAATGTGGATGTATTGCATGATATGATTTGGTAACTGGTTTAGAGTAGATTTTATTAAGGTGGCTCTTCCTGCTAATGTCAGAAACCTAGATTTCCATCCTGCTAGTTTATTTTTGAAATTATCAAGGAGGAACTGAAAATCTGCATTTTTGGGTCTTGCTTGGAACATAGGAAATCCCAAGTATTTACCAAAAGGGGTTCCTTCTTTAATGTTAAAGGAATTAATAACAAAATCTTTATCGTAGGAGCTACAATTTTTAGAGAAGAAAAGCTTTAGACTTTTCAAAATTAATTTTTTGCCCAGAATATTTCAAAAAATTATTTAAAACATCACAACTTTTGGTAGTTATCTTAGAGAACTGTATAATATCATCTGCGAATAAGAGCTGAGATAGAAGTGGACCTTTGTTAGACAGTCTAATTGGTTGCCATTTTAAATAGTCAACTGATAGGGAAATGCTTCGTGAAAATAAATATATGCACATAATAAACAAGTAGGGTGACAGCAGATCGCCTTGACGAATACCTCTTGAAGGTGTAAAGTACTGGGTCTTTGAACCGTTAATTAATATGGAGATTGAAGTGGTTGTAACACAAGACATGATTAAGGAAATTGTAGAGGGAGGTATGCTAAAATAAAACAAAGCACGTCTTATAAAAGACCATTCTTAATCTATCAAACGCTTTTTCTAAATCAAGTTTTAATAACATTGAAGGATATTTGCCTGTCATCTAGCAAGGTAATTTAATGATTCTTGTACTATTATAGCATTATCACAAGCTCTTTTGCCTTGTTGGAAACTAGTTTGTGTAGGTCCTATAATTTTACTAATGATTGGCTTAAGTCTACTAACTATTATCTTAGTAATAAGTTTATAAAAAGTATTACAAAGGCTAATCGGTCTAAATTGATGAATTTTCGTAGGATGCTTTACCTTAGGGACAAGGCAAATAAGGGTTTTATTGAGTTTAGGAGGTATAATTTTTTAGCAGAAAACATCATGACAAAGTGAACTAACTTTATCACCTACATCCGTCCAGTATTTTTGGTAGAAAAATGGGTGTAACCCATCTGGTCCTGGTGCTTTGTAGGCCTTAAAATTGTTTAATGCAGATAGAATCTCATCTTGATGAAGAGGTGCATCAAGACTAAGAATATCATCAGAAGAGATCTCGCAATTGTATGTATTCACTATTGTTTTATCCGAGATTAATTGACCAGTTTGAAGGAGTTCATTGAAATAATTATTAAATAAATCATGTATTTCATTAGTGGTAGATACCCAGTTACCTACATTATCTTGTAAAAATATTAATTCTATTTCTACGACGTCTGTGGAGTGTGGAGAGATGATAGAGCTTAGTATTCGCATCCCCTTCATTTAACCAATTTATACGTGATTTTAACTGCCAAAATTCCTTTTCTATACGAAGAATGTGACTATATTCCAAGGTCAATTGTGTTTCCAAATTTTGTAAGAAAATACTAGTAGGATAATGGGAGGAGGATCGTAACCCTGCTAATCTAGCAAGAATCTTTCTTTCTTGTTGGAAAATATTACCAAAAGTATTTTGATTCCAACGTGTGAACACCATCTTAAAGTTATCAGTAGTAGCCGATGATAGGCTATAATTAAGTATTTTAGTCGATTATTACACTCTAATTTACTGCACTTTAGTTGAGTTTACGCTTTAATCGCTAGTGTTTTGCACTAATTGTGTGTTTTATGCCTTGTAGGAGTGATTCCGAGCTATATAGATGTTATGGAATGAGTTCAAGTGATTTGGAGCTTTGAAGTCAGTGTATAAGCCCAAGGAATTAAGCCAAGATCGTATTCGGGGATCAACGGATGATAGAGCAACAAAACAAAGAATCGAGTAGGCATATTGTGCACTGTCTAGTAAAATACACATATCCTTTCGCTCAGAACTCCATTTGGGCTCCACAATATATGGTTGGAAAGCTAACTCAAAGAGATACAATTTCCATGTTTTATGATTTTCCAAATTTCAAACGAAACAGGGTGAAATACGCGGTCGAAACCGCGACCGCGGACCTGACGCGGACTGAAACAGTAGACTTGCAAAGTACCGCACCCGGACTGCGGCCGCGGACGTCCAGTCCTGGAAACTTGTCCTTTTTTGCATAGGAGAAGGTATAATTGTTTGGCCCCGTCCCTACTTGGTATATATACATGGAAATACGGTATTATGAGGAGAGGAGACCAATTTTTGACACAGATTCGACCTAAGGAGGCAGCGACACAATAGGAGCAAGGCGGGGAATTCTTCTACGAGTTTTTCCTTCCTCATCCTATTTTTCATTGTTGGTTATGACTATTAGTATTGGAGTTTTACATACTATTATGAATAGCTAATTTGTTATCTAGGATTTTGATGGAACCTTTTGTAGGATAAATTTTTGTTATGTTTTTATATAATTGACCCGTAGTATTTTCTCTATTTGTTCAAATATATTATTCTTGTGGTTGATTGAAGGGACCTCAATTAGCTGTACCTATTTAGTATGTATTACTCGGGAGAGAGTGCATATTCAGGTAGTTGTTGAACAACATCACTCCCGACGTATATGAGGAATCAATAACTAAGGGTTTAAAGGTGGGATTAGGGATAACGAAACCTTGGGTGCGATCTAAATGAGCTGTAATTAAAGCCAGCTAGCGTAACTCGGGAGAGTATGTCCAGTATATTATCATAATTACTCGGGAGAAAATTAAAACACGCAGAGCGCTCATAATAGGTAGAGAATACTTAGGCGAAATTATAGAAGACATAGCAGGAAGGATTCCGACAATTGGAGAAATCATAACTCTAGACCTCCTTAATCTTTTCTCCAACCTGTAGTATCTTTAGTGTTAATTTATTATTTTAATTTGTTAGTTAGTTAGCTAAACACAAGAATCTTAATATCTATAAGTTAGGAATTGTTCAAGCTTGTATTCTTGGTGATAGTGAACAATTGTAGCTAAGCCTTAGTTCTCTGTAGGATTCGACTCCAGACATATAAACCGGATTATATTTGCAACGACCGCTTAGTCCTTTTTATAAGGCATAGTTGGGCGTGATCAAATTTTGGCGCCGTTGCCGGGGAACTAACGGTGTAATTGTAGCTGTATATAATGCTAGGTTGCGAGTTTGAACTCTTATTATGCTTTTTTTTATTTAATTATTTTATTATAACCGTTGATTTGAAAAACATGACATCTTGGAATTGTGAGAATTTAGGTGTAGATAATTCTACTATTGATCCTCATAAATATTGTAAAGGAAACCACCCGTATCAAAATTATCAAAATATTCCCGAGAGCGAGTTATGTGCACCAACTCAATCTTATTTGTGGAATGTGTGTGATGTGTGTGGTGGTAATCTGAAGGAGATCAAGGATATGTTAATGTGCCTTCTGGAACAAAATAATGAGAAACAACTGCAGATAGAGAGGCAAGAGGCAACTATTCGCAACTTGGAGGCTCAATTGAGTCATGTGGTTGGAGCTGTGAATGCTCAACAAGCCAATATTGGGGATAGTAGCCAAGAAGAGCGTGAATTTGAGGTGTTAATTAAGGAGGTCAGAGTAGAGCATCAACAACCTAGCCAACTACAATTTGAGGATGTCGATGTTGAAGAAGTGAGACTAGAGTCAGTCAAGGACTTTGAGGATACAAATTTTGTTGACTCTAGTATCATTGATGATGAGGATGTTGAAAGTCCTGAAGTTCATGTGTTTGACCGCATTGGTCCTCACTCCAAACATTTTTCCACATTGGGCTTGGATGATGATATGGAAATGGATGATGATATGGAAATAGAGTCATCTGAGCCGGTTGAGGAGTCAAGGAAAGAGGAACAAGGTGCCTACAACCTGGAATTTTTCTTGCCAGAAAGACACGACTACATGCCTCCCCTAAAAGCCAAGAAATGTAAAATAGTACAATGGCTGATTGGGCCAATTATATTTGTTCCACCACCCCTGGAGCATAACCGAATACTTGAAGCCAAATTGGGGGCTCAATTCATAAGTTCAAGGTGGAGGGAAAAAGTGATTCACGTCGTGCCGCAACGTTAAATCAAGCGCTTGTTGGGAGGCAACCCTGCTTTACTGCTTTATTTTATTTTTGTTTTTTTTCTAATCGTATTATTTTTGTAGTGTCGATTTTTTATTTTTTAGGAGCATGGAATGCAAAGCCATTGGAAGGACGCAACAACAAACCAGATGGTTGGAACAAAGTGTGAGGTACCCGCACGAAGGACCAAGCCTGGGAGAAGTCTGAGTACCCCATGAACTGCTAGTGCTTCGGCCTTTGGCCTACCAGGGAGTTTCTCTTACCCTCTTATGGTTATGCTGTGCATTGGGGACAATGCACAATTTTAAGTGTGGGGTGAGGAGATTGTCTGGGTGGCTTTTCATGCTACTTTAGCTGTGTTAGTTTAATTAAATAATATTTTTTTTAAAGGGTTGGACTTTTTCCGACGATGGCTCTATTAGACAATTTTCTTGAGGGATTTAAGTCTAAAGAAAAAAAATACAAAAAAATTTTCTTTTGTTAGGTAGTGTAGCAATTACCCCTTGGTTTTTCTTTAAACCATGGTTAATTTCCAAGGGTTTTGTTTCAACCGGGTGTAGTTAGTTTTCTTTTTGGGGAGTAGGAGCCATTGTGTTGTGTTTTGATTTGAAGCAATATCTCTTGACTTTGTTATGCCTTGAGAATAGTGAGTCCTTTGGTTGTGACGCTTAGGCTCAGTTTTTGACTCTTGTATAAGTACCTTAAATTGTATGATTTTAAATTTGCTTAACTGCTTTGACTAGAGTGTCTTGATGAATCCAATCCTAAATGAGTTATGTGCCATATGTGTGTGTAAGGTTTTGTGTTATTCTGTGCGTGCATTTGATGCCTAGAACATGCCCCGTGTGTTTGCAAAGCGAAATAGTAGTTTTATCCAGTCTTGGAAGTTATATAGGTGTTTCTTTGTTGAGCCAGATATGTATATTTTACCCGCCTAATTGTTATGTATCGTAGTTAACCCCTTTGAGCCTGTAATCCCGTTTCTTTGGCAACCACATTACAAGCCTTACCCATTTGTTTGAATTAACCATCTATTTGAACCATTGTAACCTCTCATGAGCACTTGAATTGTTATGAGTTGTGTAACAGTTAAAGTGTGGGGTGGTTGGTTTGGCTTTTGAGTGGAACTAATGAAATAAGGAGAAAGGTGTACTATTTTGAAAAAGTAAGAGCCACATGAATTTTAAAAAAAAAGGAAAAAAGAAGTTGTATTGTTGTGGAAAAAAAATTCCTTGATAAGTGGCGACTCTTGTTGTAATTGTGCTTGTGCTTAAAGAAGTATGGAGTAAAATACATTGTTGTGAAGGCGGAGTTTGGTTTGACATAAGTATGGGATTTGAATGTTAAAGTATATGTATTAAAGTGCTTAGGGAGGTATAGTCACTCTTATATCTAAATGTGTCCTACCCGTCCCGCAGCCTACATTACAACCAAATAAAGTCCTACTTGATCCTAGACTGAATGAGCTCGATTAGTAGAGTAATACACCACGGGCAAGCCTATAGTGCATCTTTTGTGGCATATGAATGTTATTTCTGAGAGTGAGTGAATTCTTTCTATCTTGAGTTCCTAAGTGCTCTTAAATTTTATTGTGTGGAACTACTCTCTTTTGTTGTGTGAGTGCACTTGATTCATGAAGGAAAGGTAATGTCAGTGACCTCTATGTTAGAGTAAGTGGGTGAGTTATGAGTAATGCATAGTACTTGTGAGTCAAATCTTGAGGTGAAGATGTTACGCTGTTGTGCTTAGTCTATATTAAATATTCTTGGTGTGATGAGTTAGGAGAATTGTTTAAAAAAAAGGTCGTGTCTACATAAAGTGTAGTTTGATTGCTCGAGGACGAGCAATGGTTTAAGTGTGGGGTGTTGATGATATGATATAATTACGTATTTTTGTCGATTATTACACTTTAATTTACTGCACTTTAGTTGAGTTTGCGCTTTAATCGCTAGTGTTTTGCACTAATTGTGTGTTTTATGCATTGTAGGAGTGATTCCGAGCTATATAAATGTTATGGAATGAACTCAAGTGACTTGGAGCTTTGAAGTCTGAGCAAAAGCCCAAGGAATTAAGCCGGGATCGTATTTGGGGATCAACGGATGATAGAGCAACAAAACAAAGAATCGAGTAGGCATATTGTGCACTGTCTAGTAAAATACACATAACCTTTAGCTCATAACTCCATTTGGGCTCCACAATGTATGGTTGGAAAGCTAACTCAAAGGGCTACAACTTTCATATTTTATGTTTTTGCATATTCCAAAAGTAACAGGGTGAAAAATGCAGTCAAAACCGCGACCGCGGACCTGACACGGACTGAAATAGTAGACTTGCAAAGTACCGCGCCCGTCCTGCGGCCGCGGGCGTCCAGGCCTGGAAACTTGTTCTTATTCGTGTAGGAGAAGGTATAATTGTTTGGGCCCGACCCTACTTTGTATATATACATGGAAAAACGGTATTCTGAGCAGAGGAGACCAATTTTTGACACAGATTCGACCTAAGGAGGCAGAGACACAATAGGAGCAAGGCAGAGTATTCATCTACGAGTTTTTCCTTCCTCTTCCTATTTTTCATTGTTTGTTATGACTTTTAGTATTGTAGTTTTACATACTATTATGAATAGCTAATTTGTTATCTAGGGTTTTGATGGAACCTTTTGTAGGATAAATTCTTGTTATGTTTTTATATAATTGAGCCATAGTTTTTTCTCTATTTGTTCAACTATATTATTCTTGTGGTTGATTGAAGGGACCTCAATTAGTTGTGCCTATTTAGCATGTATTACTCAGGAGAGAGTGCATATTTAGGTAGTTGTTGAACAACATCACTCCCGACGTATGTGAGGAATCAATAACCAAGGGTTTAAAGGTGGGATTAGCGATAACGAAACCTTGGGTGCGATCTAAGTGAGATGTAATTAAAGCCAGCTAGCGTAACTCGGGAGAGTATGTCTAGTAAATTTTCATAATTACTCGGGAGAGAATTACAACACGCAGAACGCTCATGATCGGTAGAGAATACTTAGGCGAAATTATAGAAGACATAGCGGGAAGGATTCCGACAATTGGGGAAATCATAACTCTAGACCTCCTTAATCTTTTCTCCAACCCGTAGTATCTTTTGTGTTAATTTATTATTTTAGTTTGTTAGTTAGTTAGTTAAGCACAAGAATCTTAATATCTATAAGTAGGAATTGTTCAAGCTTGTATTCTTGGTGATAGTGAACAACTGTAGCTAAGCCTGAGTTCTCTGTGGAATTCGGCTCCGGACTTATAAACCGGATTATATTTTCAACGACCGCTTAGTCCTTTTTATAAGGCATAGTTGGGCGTGATCAGTAGCTAGTAAGGGCATATTTTTCGACCAAGTTGTATGAACAAGTTGTTGAAATTGTTGGTGAGATGCCCACATCGTCTCAAATCTAAATATCCTATTTTGTATAGGTTGAGGAGGTTCTAAGCTAATTAATAGTGGACAATGATCAGAGTGAGTACGAGGAAGGTGCTTCACAGTTGTATTTGGTTATAAGTTTAACCAATCATAATTAGCTAAAAAACGATCGAGCCTTTCTAATATCGTACGCCCATTCCTTTGTTTATTAGTCCATGTAAAACGACTACCCTGAAAACCTAAATTAATAAGGCTACAGTAATGCATGAAGTTAGCAAATTTATCAGCCCTATTATTAATCATAGGGAGACCTCCAAACGTTTCCCTTGATTCCATTATTTCATTAAAGTCTCCCCGTATCAGCCAAGGCATAGTAGTATTATCATGCAAGTTAATTAGGTTATTCCAAAGAATATCACGTAACTGGTAATGTCGACTAGCATATATGGCAGAAAATATCCAAGGAGGTTTTGTGGGACTAACCAGGACCATGCAGTGTATTTCCTGATCAGAGATTCTCATTTCTGTGACGTTAATGTGATCAGCATTCCGCAGCACCACTAAACCACCTATGAGACCATTTGCAGATGCTTGTGCCATATTTCCAAAATTAAATTCCTCACGTAAGCTTGTATGATCTTGCATGTGGGTTTCAAGTAAGATAGCAAGAGTGGGTCTATGATTATCTAGCAGAGACCTAAAGTGCCTCCTAAATTCTGGATTATGAGAGCCCCTACAGTTCCAGACTAAGAAATTCATGTATGAATTAGGGTTTCTGGGCTGGATCATAGGAGCCTGAGTCATTGGATGGACAACTGATGATGTCATCGAATCCAGACTCAGTGGAAGTTGAAGAAGCGTTGGAATGATCACCATGGCATATTTCCCAACCTCTGGATTGGTGGTTTGACGAAAATTGAGACTGCATGTTACCATTTCCGGTGGACACTTTAGAATGAATTATTTTTCGAACTGTTCTTTGAGGTTGTAAAATTGGATCCCTTTTAACCACCAAAATTCTGTTCGTGTCTCCCTCATCTCTGCAAGAATTGCTATCAGTTCCTCTCTTGTATCTCTGTCTAGTTCTTGTGGAGATGGAGGAGGTGATTGTACTGGACTGTTTGGTGGGGTGAGACTCTCTAGAGGACTCAGTGGGCTTGAATATGGGGAGAGTGGATTGAAAGAGTCCAGTGGCTAGAACCAAGGTGTAACGACCCGACCCGTCATTACGGGAGTTACCGCCCCGTTTTCCCCATTTTATGCTTCTATATGTTTCATTATATGTGTTTGGAGAATCTGAAGTAATTCGGATAGAGTTCGGTTGGAAATGAGACAATAGTCTCTTTTTGAGAAGGTTAGTTTGGAAAAGTCAACCGAATGTCGACTTATGAGTTAGAAGGCTCGGAATGGATTTCCGATGATTCGACTAGTTTCGGGGGATGATTTGTGACTTAGGAGCGCAATCGGAATTGAATTTGGAGGTCCGGTGTAGAATTAGGCTTGAATTGGCTAAGGTTGGATTTTGGCGAATTCCGGATGGTAGGTGAGATTTTGATCCGAGGGTCGGAATGGAATTCCGAGAGTTGCAGTAGCTCCGTTAGGTGATTTTGGATATGCGTGCAAAGTTTCAGATCATTCGGAGGTGTTTAGGTCGGGTTTTAGATCAAATGCAAGTTTCGGAAGTTTTAGTTTAACTTAGGCTTGAATCTGTGGGAATTCGATGATTTTGGTGTTTATGATAGTGTTTTTATGTTACGAGCAAGTTTGAATGAAGTAATAGAACATATCTGTGCATTTGGTTGAGGTCCCGAGGGCCTCGGGGTAATTTCGGATAGCTAACGGGGAGTTTAAACTGTGAAATTTGCAGCAGAAAATGCAGCAGCAGTGCAGACCTGTTTTGGCCTTCGCGTTCGCGAAGGCAGGCTCGCGTTCGCGTAGGGTTGATGGCCTGGCGCATCGCGTTCGCGTATAAGCGATCGCGTTCGCGTAGTATTAGCAGCTGAAGCATCGCTTTCGCATGCAGAGTAACGCGTTCGCGTAGAGGAATTTTCGCCTCCGCGTTCGCGTCTAGGGGCCTCGCGATTACGTAGGGGAAGCTGGTGAACCATCGCGTTCGCGTAATGGAGGATCGCGTTCGCGTAAGTGAAGGACACAGGCCTTCGTGTTCGCGTGGATGAAGCCGCGTTCGCGAAGGGCATTTTTGGCAGAGTGATAATTTGGTCATCGCGAAGGCGGAAGGACCATCGCGTTCGCCTAGAGTAAAATACCTGGACAGAAGGGTTTTAAAATAATATTTCATTCGCGACCCTTTCATATTTTTCCTCCATTGTTGACGTTCTTAAGAGCTTTGGACAAGGAAATTCGAGGGTTTTGACTGAGAATCACTTGGAGGTAAGTTCCTTGGCCTAAATATTCGAATTTATGGTAGAAATTACATGTAAATTGTAGAAAATTCATCAAAAACGGGTCAAGCTAGGGCTTGGAAAGCTGTGGTGTAAAAATGGAATTTGGAGGGTCAAACGAGCTCCGATTTTGGTAAACTTTATATGCACGGACTCGTGGCGAGACGAGGAATCTGTTGGTGTGATTTTCGAGAAGTGGGCCCGGGGCTCGGGTTTTACCAACTTCGTGAATTTTAGTACTTTTCGATTATTTTTAATTGGGTTATGTTTCTTTAACCCATATTTATGTATTCGCTGTGATTTTGACTAGATTCGACGCGCGAGGAGGTCGATACAAAGGGAAAATGCATTGCGGACCAGTCTACGGCGGGTTAGAGGTGAGTAGTTGGTGTATATGATGGCCTGAGGGTTTGAAACCCCGGCTTATCACATTGTGACGCTATTGTAGGGCGTGACTCACACCCCATGGCAGGTGCGGGATTAGTTATGACTGGGGATTGAGACTTAATCCATCCCGAACAAGAATGTTTCTATATTGGCGACTGATACGCACCCTGTATTGAATATATCTGGGCTTATTGCCGTGTTTGGGGCCTTGTGCCGATCTGTAGCATCCTTAGAGGATGAATGTCAATGTGATAGCATGCTTTGTATAATCATTGATCTCAGTCCCGTGTTTAATCACTGTTATGAAATGCTAAGTCTCTTTTCCTGAAGTTAAATATCTAAAGTATATTCTCCTTAATAAATTGGAAATTGGGAAATTAATTGAATCTGTTACGTGACTCATATGCATATTGTGGACTGAGTATGGATCGGGCTGCACGCCGCAACGAATGATATGATTATATTGCGCTTGGGCTGAAGGAGCCCCTCCGGAGTCTGTACACACCCCCAGTGAGCGCCGTCGACGTTAAATGGATCGGGCTACGCGCCGTGGCGGTCATGTGCATTGCATTGTATCATTACATTTTACTTGACTGTTATATTTGAAGTTGTTTTGCTGTTGGTTCATAGTAAGGTGTTGGACTATTAGTGTTAGCTTTGCTTTGTGGTATTTCGTGGATTTCTTATCTTCAGACATTTTATATGCTTATTACTCACTGAGTTGGTAGTACTCACCCCCTACTCCCTGCACCTTGTGTACAGATTCAGGTACTTCGGAAGCTGAGTTGAGCTAGCCGCTGGTTTCCAGAGTTCCAGGAGTGGTCGAGGTAGCTGCTATGACGTCCGCAGGACCCGACTCCTCCCTTACTCCCTTATTATTTCCGTACTTTAGAACATACTTATTTTGAGGATTCTTGACTCTGTATTGGTTAGAGGCTCTAGACTCATGACCCCAGGTCTTTGGGAGTTACAGTTATGTCAGTATTTCGTATTGTCTTAATTGAGTATTTCAACTATGAGTATTAATATTTGATTTTAAGTATATAATTAATTGGTTTTGAGCTTTGTGCTCGGGTTGAGAGAGTAAATGGTCGGGCTTGCCTAGCATTAATGTTGGGCGCCATCACGATCGGGTTTGGGGTCGTGACACAAGGTGCATAAACCTGACCCATATGATGAGGTGGGTAAAAGGGTAGTAGACTGACTGTTTGTTCCCAAGTCGGACTCATCTGGGCCATTTGATATGGCCATGGCTGATGGGTAGAGCTTGAAGCTTGGTGTTCCATTGGAAGAGGAGTCTGGGTCATGTACCATTGATTCTGATTGTAAGCTTCCATCCCCAGCCTCATTCCCTCTGTCACTATTTCTGCTAAATGAGTCGGATTTTGTATTAGCAACACCACCTCTTGGTTGTTGAGTTGCAGAGTGAATATTAGAGCATATCCCTGCAGTCCCATTTCCATCCAAGATTGGAGAGGAAGGTCTGTGGTCATGACCTGAGATGTGTATATCAGAGGTGATGGACTCTGAGGCAGTTGAGGACCTACCATTGTGAGACGAGGGAGATGAAAAAACTGATGGTTGGTTTGTATATTTGCCCTCAGAAACTGACTCTGGCTCATGCCTATGGTTCAGTAGTTAGAGTCGTATTAGGTTTGGGTATTTTAATTGAGGGAGGGTAAATATTAGGAAGTGTAAGGAAATAAGGTAGTGGTTTCTTCATGATGATGTTTGCATGGGAACTCATCATGCTGTTTGCATGGGTTTTGAGGAAGCCTAGGATCAGAAGTAAGTGATTTTACTATAGCATGCATGACTGTTACTCCTTTGGTCTGAGTTGGATCCAACGTGTCTAGAATATGAAGGGGTCCTTCTGAGTTGTTTGAGGTTAATTGGGTTGAGGATGTAAATAGATGGTAACATGGCAAGGGCTGAAGAGGTGTCATGTAGTCTTGAGGAAACGTGTTGTAATCAACTAGAGATGGAGATTGTGATTCAGATAATATAGGCTTAGGGTCATTAGGAAGAGGATTGGGCAGTAAGGTCGGCAGCTTATCAGGAGTGTGGAACACTTAACAGTTCATCTATTATTCACCAGACTCTTCTTCACTACCAAGTCATATAGATACATCTCGCAGTACTAACGTACTCATCACCTGGATATCAAACTGCCATTCCAGCTAATAGGGACTATACCGAGCATATAAGCTCAAAACACTTGCTCACACAATCAGCACCTCGGTGCTCAAGCCATAGGCAAAGATCCGGCCTCAAGTTCTCCAGACTGGCCCAACATCAAACTCACAGAGATGACATCTCGCTCCTCGATCAGGGATTCACAAGCCATCAAGGCGCATCTGATACTGAGCGCTCGTTCGCGCATACGAACACGTGGAAGGAATTTCAAGAGTTTCTTTTCAAGCTGAATCAAGGACGCATGATAAGAATTCAAGAATGTGAAGTTTTTCCTAAAGGTTCTACAGCCTCTCGAGGATAAGTACAGACGTCTCCGTACCGATCCGCGAGACTCTACTAAACCTGCTCATGACTCGTGAGACCTAGTAACCTAGGCTCTGATACCAACTTGTCACGACCCCAACCCCGGTCGTGATGGCGCCCAACACATTGCTAGGCAAGCCCGACCAATTCAACAACCTTAACCCTTTTTATACAGTTCATGATTCAATTAACACAAATAATTACTAAGTCATAATACTGAAACTCTGAAATATAATTAAAACATGCGGAAAACCCAAGTAGAAATACTACTACCACACAGCCCGAAGAATCCGGTGTCACAAGTCTGAGCCTCTAATATACGAGTGTCAACCTACTGCATAATAGTCTGAAGAAATGCGGAATAAAATAAATAGGATAGATGGGAAGATCAGGACTGCGGACGTCATGCAGCTACCTTGATGCTCCCGGATATGATGCTCGACAGGGAAAGTCTCACTCAGCCTCAGTGGTTGCACCTGAATCTGCATACGAGGTGCAGGGAGTAAAGTGAGTACTTCCAACTCAATGAGTAAGAAACATAAATAAGGGTTGAGAGTAAGAAATCCTGGATAGGCACAATGTAAGCTATAATTACAGCAGTTTAATCCAGATACTATCAACTCAATAAACAAATGAAAACAATTATGGAAATACCATAACAGGTAAATAAGTAAATGACAATCAAATATGCAATGCAACACATAAACCGGTACTGTACCCGCTGCGACGTGCAGCCAGCTCAATTTATTTATCGTCGACGGCGCTCACTGGGGGTGTGCAGACTCCGGGAGGGGCCCCTAACGGCCCAAGTGCAATAATAAGCCATCTCGTGGCTTCAACTAGGCCCTCGGCCTCATATCAATATCAATATCATACCGCTGCGGTATGCAGCCCGATCCTATACTCAGTCCAAAATCACATAAGCCTCTCGGGCATAATAATATAAAAATATTCAGCCCAAACTTCATTTGAAAATGTTAATTAAGTTTCTAGTTTGAGAAAAGTGGCTGAGTTTGCAAAACAATATTAAATACTACGACTAAGTTCAATTATCTGTAAATATGGTAAGAAACCAGTAAAAACAATCCCCGAAGGATTCAAGCAGTTGGCACGAAGCCCAATAATGACAATTAATCCATTTTTATAAGGATATCACTAAGCTTCAATCAATTAGGTAGTAATTTTATTAAGCGGGACGGACCAAGTCATGATCCCCGACGGTGCTCTACCCCACGCCCGTTATCCGGCGTGCAAGTCACCTCAACATAGCACTACAATGTGCAAATTCGGGGTTTCAATCCCTCAACACAACATTTACATCTATTACTAACCTCAAGCCGGCCAAAATCCTAGCTCGCTATGCCCTTGAATCTAAAATCGACCTCCCCGTGCGTCGAATCTGACCAAAACCACAACGAATACGTCACATTATGCTATAGGATCAATACCCAATCGAAAATAATCAAAAAACATCAATAATCCCGAAATTGACAAAACCGGAGCCCCGGGCCCACTTCTCGAAAATCAGAAAATTTAACACCAACGGATTCCTTATCTCGCCACGAGTCTATACACATAAAGAACACCAAAATCGGAGTCCAAATGACCCCTCAAATCCCCATTTTTAACTCTCTTAAGTTCAAGCCCTAACCTCCATTCTAACTCCTTAATTCCTTAGTTTTTCAGTCTAAATTCATGTAATAACACCTTAGAATTGTGTTTTAGACTCAGAAATCCTTACCTCAAAGAAGTCCCTTGATTTCTCTCTTCCAACTCGCCCAAATTCTCCAAGTCCGAAGTGAAAAATATGGAACCCTTTAAAATTTCGCGAAGATGAAATTTAATAACACTGCTCAGACATTTCCGCATCTGCGGCTCCATGGCCGCATCTGCGACTCCCGCTTTTGCGGTTAATGCACCGCTTCTGCGGTTGAATATGCACTCCTGCGACTTCCACTTCTACGGACAAAATCTCGCAACTGCGAATCCCCCTTAACTGCTCAACTTCCGCATCTGCGGTCCTCCTGTCGCATCTGCAACTAAGCAGATGCGGTAACTAACCCGCACCTGCGGTCCCTGCCGCTTCTACGGCTCTCCTCTCGCTTTTGCGGCACCGCTTCTGCGGTCCCAATTCCGCATAAGCGAAAATACCAGAAGCAGCTGCAATTTTCTTAAGTTCTCAAACCAAAACTTCCCGTTAACCATCCGAAATCACCCCGAGGCCCCCGGGACCTCAACCAAAAGTACAAACATGATCCAACACCTTATTCAAACTTGCTCAAATCATCAAAACACCACAAATAACACCTAAACCATCAAATTACATCAAATTCAAGCCTAAGTTCATCCAAATCTTCCGAAACTTGCATTCGATCAAAAACCCGACCAAAATACCTCCGAATCAACTGAAATTTTGCACACACATCCCAAATCACCTAACGAAGCTACTGCAACTCTCGGAATTCCATTCCGACCCTCGGATCAAATTCTCACCTATCAACCGGAATTCGCCAAAATACTAACTTCGCCAATTCAAGCCTAATTCTACACCGGACCTCCAAAATCAATTTCGATCACACTCCTAAGTCACAAATCATCCGTCGAAGCTAACCGAATCATCGGAATTCATATCCAAACCCTCTAAAACATAAGTCAACGTCCGGCTGACTTTTCCAAAACAAACCTTCCTTAAAGAAACTAAGTGTCTCATTTCCTTCTAGAACCAATACAAATCAATTCATTCACACCAAACACTGATAATGAAGCATAAAGA
The DNA here is from genome assembly GCF_001879085.1 of Nicotiana attenuata. NCBI lineage: Eukaryota > Viridiplantae > Streptophyta > Magnoliopsida > Solanales > Solanaceae > Nicotiana > Nicotiana attenuata. Next base: position 54,406,562 of record NC_031993.1, read on the forward strand.
AATAGAAAATGAGGAAAACGGGGCGGTAACTCATGTGACGACGGGTCGGGTCGTCACACTCTGGCTCTTGAGCTGCCTACATATCCTTGATTTTACAGGAATCAGGCCGTATATAGTTCAGGATCCGTCGACGGAACATGCCGATGGAGATTTTTTTTTTTTCAAGAGCAGACGAGATATTCAGGTTGAGGAGGATGGTCAGAGTCTAATAGGTTGCGGGAACTGGAGTGGGATTGCTCCTGCCGAGATGATCGTTGCTAGCCGGTGTACCTGCAAATGAATAATACCAACATATATTGTGCGTAAATTTAAACGTGATGCAAGTTCCCGTTGGACCATGAATGTTGTCTTTGGACGGTTAGGATGACGTCCTCGGACTATGGTGTCCTGGGCCATGAAACACATAATAAAGGATTCGCAGGCTATGAAATGATGCTCTCGGGCTATGAGAATTATGCCTCCGAACCATGATGCCTTTGAATAATGCGATCCAGAGATAAAAGTGGGGTCCTCAGGCCATGGCATGACGTTATTGGGCTATGAAAATGGTGCCTCTGAACAATGACGCCTTTGGACAATTTGGCGATCTTTCAGCCCGTGAAATGCAGGATTTGACGATCTTTCAGCCGATGCAGGATTTAAATGTAGTGGCGATATCTCAGCCGATGCAAAATTTAAATGAAGTGGCGATATTTTGGCCATGCAAAATAATAAGTAAAATGGCGATCTTTCAGCCGATGCAAGATTTAAATGAAATGGCGATCTTTCAGCCATGAAATGCAGATGGAGGTAGAGCTTAACCTCAGAAGGCAGAATAGTAGCCTTATGCAATTATGGAGACAGAGCTTAGTCTCGGAAGGCAGAATAGTAGCCTTATGCAATTATGGAGACAGAGCTTAGTCTCGGAAGGCAGAATAGTAGCCTTATGCAATACAAAAATGCAAATGGAGGTAGAGCTTAACCTCGAAAGGCAGAATAGTAGCCTTATGCAATGGAAAAATGCAAATAGAGGTAGAGCTCAACCTCGGAAGGCAGAATAGTAGCCTTATGCAATGCAAGAAATGCAGATGGAGGTAGAGCTTAACCTCGGAAGGCAAAATAGTAGCCTTATGCAATGCAAGAAATGCAAATAGAGGTAGAGCTTAACCNGAGTTAGGACCTATTGAAGGTCAGGTTCAGACCTAGGCAGCAATTTGGATGCGGCCAGGCCATGAACTTTAACTCAACACACATAGGGGGAATGGGGGTATGGGGATTTTATAGCAAGCAGTAAACATAAAAGAAAGAACATGCTTAATACAGAGTACAAACAACAAAGTAAACCAGAACATGGACTCTGTAAAGTAAATACATAGGGAAGGAGCTGAAATTAAATTGGGACATACCAGTTTTAGGGAAAACAAATAAGTAAAACAGCAGTCTTGAAAAGCCAAGTTGCAAGCAAAGCAGTACAAAAGTCTCAGAAGAGAGCAGAGAATTGAAAGAGTATTGTGATTGAGAGTATGCGTGTGAGAGTATGAGTATTGAACTTAGGATTCAAAAGTTCAAAAGTCCAAAAGTTGTAAAGTTTTTTTTTCAGAGCTTAAAACTTGTTTCAATGCAGAAGGGTCGAGCCCCTTTTATAATGCAGCAAATAAGCAAGAAAAAAAGGTAAGGAAATAACATTGAAATCAATCTCCCTTTAATTAAGGGATTCTGGTTTCAAACGAGTAAAAACAAGTAAGGAAAGGGATTTGAAAAAATCTTTTCCAAAGTAGTACAAGAAGGGCAAATACACAAAAACTATGTAAGGAAAGAGTTTGATAGCAACACAGTTTGTGCAAATAAGGAAAGACAATCAATCAACAACCAGTAAAAATCAGAAATTGGGTTTTGGTATGAATGAATCAAACCAAAAAAGGTGAAGAAAGGCTTAATTAAAGAAAATCAATAAAATCAATCGGACCTTATTAAAAGGAATTCTGAATCAATCACAAATTGGCAAAACCTTTTTTTTTTGGAAGGAAGGATTCCTCATATATAAAGCATACAGACATGTCAAACAAGTAGGAGTTGTCATGCTAATTAGAAAAGAGTCTAGCATAGAAAAGTTCAGAGTCATAACAAAGAGGTTCAAGTTTAGTTCATAGACTCAGAATGAGTTTGAGAAAATCCAGGGTTCCATAATAGAACCCCAGTCCACACACAAGATCAAACTCGCCAAAAACCCCAAACCCTAGGGTTTCCAACTCGAGTAGGATACAGAGACGAGTAGGCAAGCCATTGAAATAGGCTCAGAGGTCTCTTTCAGAGTCTCATAAGAAAACACACAGATACAATAGCAAGTTTTGAAGCAACAGAGTGAAAAAGTTGATTTAAAGCATAAAGAACATGTTTTAAGAAAAGCTCAGAACTTAAGCAAGTTCAGAAGAGAAAAGAGGTGATATAAACTTAAGAAACAGTAGATGAAACATGTTTAGAACTCAAACAAAGGTCCAGTAAAGGCAAACAAAGGATTAAAAGCTCAGTAAAAAATACAGTAAAGGAACACAGGGGTAAAAGAACACATAAGATAGACATGTGAAAGCATGATATAGAAACCAGTAGAAGAAAGAACGGAGCAGAATAGAAGAACATGCATAATGCGGCAAACATAAGAACACAGGAGAAGAACATGCGAGGTAGAAAAGAGAACATAAGAACATAGCATAGACAGATTCACACAAAGAAAAGAAGAAGAAGAGTCAGAAAACATTTTAAAACTTTTTCAGAAACCTTAAATCGAAAAGAAACAAATTTTGAAAGAAAAGATTGGAGAAAACGTTTTAAAAACTCCAGTAAAACACAGATATAGCATAGATCTAAGAAAACAACCAGAGAAAAACCTCGAATAGCTTAGGGTTTCAGAGAAACCCTAGAAATGAGAAAGTCTTGGAAGAAAGTCCGATCTTGAGTCGGATGAGTTAGAATCAGGCTCCTAATGCTTTGGATGTGCCGGAGCAAGGCCGGAAAGGCCTCAAAACCATGGATCTGAGAAGATCTGAAAGAACACCATCGAGGTCAGACCTCGAGACTTCGAGTACCAGGAGTTTAAGAATGAAGGGAGGTGAGTACAGGCCATCCATGGCCTGAGAAGCCATGGATTCCGGTGAGGTTATGGTCGGAGAGGATGAGAGAGGCTAGGGTTCCAGGGAACCTTCGAGAGAGTTTGAGAGAGGGAGAGTATCCAAAGGCGGCTAACAGAATGAAATGGGGGGACTAGGGTAGGGTTAGGTGAATTAAAAAGGAAAGGGGTAACCGTGGTCGTTGATCAAAAGGATCAACGGCCTGGGTTAAAAGAAAACCGGGCGGGTTGGATAAACGGGTTGAGGGGTTGGGTTAAAATTGAAATTTGGCCGGTCCAATTGGGGGTTAAGATTGGGTCAATTGGAGGCTAAAATTGAAATGTAATGGGCTACAATTGAAACGAATTGGGGCTATATATTAAATAGCCAGTTTTTCCCTTTTATTTTATAAAAATAGTAAAAATGATTCTGAAATTAAATTAAAAGTACTGAATCAGTAAAAAATATATAAATATTAATTTAAAAATACTGGAACCAATTTTTATAATTATAAAATGCTATTAATCTTAAAATAGGCTAAAATTGCAATTATATGCAATTTAGCTTTTAAAATGCCAAATAAATTTGTAAAAATATGAAAAAATTAACTTAACTATATTTTGGTATAAATATGGGAATAAAATAAATTGTTCACCTAAATGGATGATTTTGGGAATAATTATTGATTTTGTACTGCTAAAATGGACAATAAATTGAATTTAAAAACCCTTTAAAAATTAGGAAAAATACCAAAATACTTGGGCGTGCTTATATATGCATATACATTATTTTGAAAGTATTTTGTATATGAAAAATATATAGGAAAAAATTGGGTATCAACAGCTGCCCCTATTTACCTAGGAAGGATGAAAGAGTTGTCGGGTAAAGATATGATGGCCAATTTGACCGAACGAAACAGTTTGAAGAATTTGACCGTGCTCTGGTTCCTGAGCTGCCTACATATCCCTGGTCTTACAGGAATCAGGCCATATGTAGTTCAGGGTCCATCGACGGAATATGCCGATGGAGATTTTCCAAGAAGGACGCGATGTTCCGGTTGAGAAGGATGGTCAGAGTCTGATAGGCTGCGGGAACGGGAGCGGGATTGCTCCTGCCGTGACGGCCGTTGCTAGCCGGTGTACCTGCATATGAATAATACAAACATATATTGTGCGTGAATTTAAACGTGATGCAAGTTCCCGTTGGACCATGAATGCTGCCTTTGGACGGTTAGGATGACGTCCTCGGACTATGGTTTCCTGGGCCATGAAACACATAATAAAGGATTCGCAGGCTATGAAATGATGCTCTCCGGCTATGAGAATGAGGCCTCCGAACCATGATGCCCTTGAATAATGCGATGCAGAGATAAAAGTGGGGTTCTCAGGCCATGGCATGACGTTCTCGGGCTATGAAGATGGTGCCTCTGAACAATGACGCCTTTGGACAATTTGGCGATCTTTCAGCCCATGAAATGCAGGATTTGGCGATCTTTCAGCCGATGCAAGACTTAAATAAAAATGGCGATCTTCCAGCCGACGCAGGATTTAAATAAAGTGGCGATATTTCAGCCAATGCAAGACATAAATAAAAATGGCGATCTTTCAGCCGATGCAAGATTTAAGTGAAGCGGTGATATTTCAGCCATGCAAAAATTTGAGTAAAATGGCGATCTTTCAGCCGATGCAGGATTTAAATGAAGTGGCGATATTTCAGCCATGCAGAGTGTAAATAAAATGGCGATCTTTCAGCCAATGCAAGATTTAAATGAAGTGGCGATATTTCAGCCATGCAAAATTTAAATGAAGTGGCGATATTTCAGCCATGCAGGGATGGAGATAGAGCTTAACCTCGGAAGGCAGAATAGTAGCCTTATGCAATGCAAGAATGCAGATGGAGGTAGAGCTTAACCTCGGAAGGCAGAATAGTAGCCTTATGCAATGCAAGAATACAGATGGGGATAGAGCTTAACCTCGGAAGGCAGAATAGTAGCCTTATGCAAAAGATGAAAGATGAATAGTAATAATAAAAAAATTCTTAGCTGATAGCTGCTATTTGACATTGATATTGCTGCTGCTGGGGATGTCGTGTGCAGATAGAAAATGTAAATAGGTGATGGTTCTGAGAGTCGTATTCCCGAAAAATATGAGTGTATAAATGTATTCGATGATCTGCGACTTGGGTGCCTGCCTCCAAGGAAAAATAGTGAGTTTTGTAGAGGGGGAAGGTTAGTTCGTATCCTCGTGGACTTCGCTTGACTGGCTCGGCTCTGTTTATGGTGATACTGTAGGTACCCTCGGGTAGCGTTGCTAATCAAAGCAACTCCGATAATAAACACGCATGAGTTTGTTAAAGATATGCCATATGTATATATATTAAAAAAAACTTTAGATGAACCAACAACCGCGACGTGGCTCAAAATATTGCGACCTTTCTTGCTATGGAATTTTGAGGGTCCTTCTCAAAATTCTGCCCCAGTTTAGTGGGTCGCTACTTCTGACGGCTGCTTGCGGTAAATGGCTGAAATTACTTCGGAATTTTGAGGGTCCTCCTCAAAATTCTACCCCAGTTTTCAATTGTGAGGGTAAATGAAAATTTTATTGAATTGTGACCGTACCCATAAGGCTGCCTACGTATCCCCTCTCAAACGGGAATCAAGTCAGACGTAGTTCAAATCACATCATAAAGGAAATCATAAATGGCTACATATAGTATCGCTTGACTGCATCTGAATTTATTGGTTTTGGCCAAACTTCTCTATCCATTTCTGCAAGTATGAGGGCTCCTCCTGTCAGAACCCGATGGACCATGTATGGACCTTGCCAGTTAGGGGAGAACTTCCCTTTGGCTTCATCTTGATGTGGAAAAATCTTCTTCAACACCAGCTGCCCTGGTGTAAACCGTCTTGGTCTGACTCTCTTGTTGAAGGCTCTGGTCATTCTGTTTTGGTAAAGTTGACCATGGCAAATCGCGTTCATTCTCTTTCCATCTATGAGAGCTAACTATTCATATCGACTCTTTACCCATTCTGCATCGTCGATTTCTGCTTCCTGTATGATTCTTAGTGATGGAATTTCTACCTCGACGGGGATGAACGCTTCCGTACCATAAACCAGCATATAGGGAGTTGCACCAGTCGATGTGTGGACTGTGGTGCGCTATCCTAACAAAGCAAATGACAGCTTCTCATGCCACTGGTTATGCTTTTCTACCATCTTTCTCAATATCTTCTTGATGTTCTTATTGGCAGCTTCTACAGCTCCGTTCATCTGAGGCCTGTAGGCTGTGGAATTCTTGTGTTTGATCTTGAAGGTTTCGCACATGGCTTTCATCAAATCACTGTTGAGATTGGAACCGTTGTCAGTAATGACTGATTCTGGGATCCCGAATCGACAAATGATACGGTCACGGACAAAGTCTGCCACGACTTTCTTGGTCACTGCTCTGTAAGATGCTGCTTCAACCCATTTAGTGAAATAATCAATTGCCACTAGGATAAACCTGTGCCCATTTGATGCAGCAGGTTCGATTGGTCCGATAACATCCATTCCCCATGCGGCGAACGGCCATGGCGAGCTTGTTGCATTAAGCTCATTTGGAGACACTTTTATCATGTCTGCATGGATCTGACAACGGTGGCACTTTCGAACATACTGGATGCAGTCCGTTTCCATAGTCATCCAAAAATAACCTGCCCGGAGTATCTTCTTGGCTAAGACAAAACCGTTCATATGTGGGCCACAGGTCCCAGCATGAATTTCCTCTAGCAGTTTGGATGCTTCCATTGCGTCAACACATCTTAGCAATCCCAAATCAGGAGTTTTCCTATACAGGATTCCTCCGCTGTGGAAGAAATTGTTGGACAATCTTCGCAGGGTGCGCTTCTGAATAGCATTTGCAAGCTCTAGATATTTTCCTTCGGCCAAAAATTCCTTGATGTCGTGAAACCAAGGCTTTCCGTCTGCTTCTTCCTCGACGTGAGCACAGTAAGATGGCTGATCATGAATTTTTACTGGAATAGGGTCTATGAAGTTCTTATCTGGATGCTGAATCATGGATGATAGAGTGGCCAATGCATCGAAAAACTCATTCTGGACTCTAGGAACATGCCGGAACTCTGTCTTTATGAACCTTTTCCTCAACTCCTGTACATGATACAAATACGGGAGTATCTTGGAGTTCTTGGTCGCCCATTCTTCTCGGACCTGATGTATAAGCAAATCCGAATCTCCAATCACTAGCAACTCTTGGACGTTCATGTCAATGGCCATCTTGACCCCCAAGATGCAAGCTTCGTACTCGGTCATATTGTTGGTGCATGGGAACCTGAGCTTGGCAGATACTGGATAATGCTGGCCGGTTTCTGATACTAGGACTGCTCCTATGCCAACTCCCTTGAAATTTGCTGTTCCGTCGAAAAACATCCTCCAACCGTCATAGGATTCTGCAATGTCCTCTCCTATGAAGGATACCTCCTCATCAGGAAAATACGTCTTCAGAGGCTCGTATTCTCCATCCACAGGGTTTTCAGCGAGGTGATCCGCTAGTGCCTGTCCTTTGATTGCTTTCTGAGTCACGTAGACAATGTCAAATTCACTCAGCAGGATCTGCCACTTGGCTAGCTTGCCAGTGGGCATGGGCTTCTGAAAGATATACTTTAATGGGTCCATTCTTGATATGAGATACGTAGTGTAAGCACAGAAATAATGCCCCAACTTCTGAGCTACCCAAGTCAGAGCACAACAGGTGCGCTCTAGTAAGGAATACCGGGCCTCGTACGGGGTGAACTTCTTACTGAGATAATAAATGGCCTGCTCTTTTCTCCCCGTTTCATCATGCTGCCCCAGAACACAACCAAACGCTCTATCCAATACTGTAAGGTAGAGTAGCAGGGGTCTCCTGGTTCGGGCGGAACCAGAACCGGCGGTGTTGATAGGTACTCTTTGATTCTGTCGAAGGCTTTCTGGCAGTCGTCAGTTCATTTGGTAGTGGCGTCCTTCTTCAACATCTTAAAGATCGGCTCACAAATGACAGTGGACTGAGCGATGAACTGGCTGATGTAGTTAAGTCTCCCCAAGAAACTCATAAGCTCCTTCTTGCTCTTCGGCGGCGGTAGCTCTTGAATAGCTTTGACCTTTGATGGATCCAATTCTATCCCTCGGCGGCTCATAATGAACCCAAGTAGTTTTCCGGCAGGAACCCCAAATGCACATTTTGCGGGATTCAGCTTCAGGTTGTACCTTCTCAGTCTATTGAAGAATTTCCTCAAATCTCCCATGTGATCAACGACTTTCCTGGATTTGATGATGACGTCGTCTACATACACTTCGATCTCCTTGTGTATCATGTCATGAAAATTGTGGTCATGGCCCTCATGTAGGTGGCCCCTGCATTTTTTAACCCAAACGGCATCATTTTGTAACAATACATCCCCCACGGCGTAATGAAAGCCGTTTTCTCAGCGTCCTCTTCATCCATCCATATCTGATGGTACCCGGCAAAACAATCAACGAATGACTGCAACTCATGCTTGGCATGGTTGTCAATCAAGATGTGTATATTCGGCAAGGGGAAGTCATCCTTAGGACTGGCCCGATTGAGATCCCGGTAGTCGACGCAAACTCTAACCTTCCCGTCCTTCTTTGGTACTGGAACAATGTTGGCTAACCATGTTGGATATTCTACTACCCGGAGGACCTTAGCTTTGACCTGCTTAGTGACTTCTTCCTTGATTTTCAAACTCATGTCTGGCTTGAACTTTCTGAGCTTCTATTTCACTGGCGGACAGGCCGGATCAGTCAGTAATTTGTGAGCCACAATGGACGTGCTTAGACCAGTCATGTCGTCATATGACCATGCAAATATGTCCTTATATTCCTTTAGAAATTTTGTGTACTCTTCCTTCTCAGACGGTGACAAGTGAACGCTGACTCGTGTTTCTTTGATGTTCTCTGCATCTCCCAGATTGACGATCTCCGTCTCGTCCAGGTTGGACTTAGGACTATTCTCAAAATTCCCGACTTCCTTAACAATTTCTTCCGGTATATCATCTCCCTCTGAATCTATGTCCGTTTGTCGCGTTGTCTCGTTGCATGTCACAGTCGTTGGTTCATCAAGATAAGTAATAGTAATGCTGTTTAAGTAAAGTAATGAGAGAAAATAATAAGAGAGGGATTTGTAAGAAAATTGAAATACTTTAATAAATTCCATAAGTGTTTTGAACATTGGATCTCTTTCTTGCGGAAAAAAAAAGAAAAATGCGAAAGGAAAATAAACTTTAATAAAGCAAAATAGCGCGTAATGCTTTGTTCAGCCTGCTACCCCGAGGCACGTCGGGCTCTGGTGGTTCTGACGGTCTAGTTGTTGAGGTGTGCTCCTCTGCTCACAGCCTGTATGGAAGGGCCTTCCTCCCCCTCCTCCTCAAAAATGACACAACAACCCATATCATCCTCTTCCAGGAACAAATTCCTCATCGCTGCTAATGCTTCCTCTTCTTCTGACCCATAGATAACCTCAGCTGGTTGGAAAGTCTGCTCTAGACGGGGTATCGGCTGCTCCAATGGATAGTAAGGGTCGCGCCAGGGTGGCGACCAGTCCTTGAATTCTTCCCAGGTATACTCATACCCCAACCCGAAGGTGGTACCATGCTTCTTGAGCTTGATAGGCTTAGCGATTCCTTGGAGGTTTTTGCCAAGTCCTTTGCCAGGTTCATATCCGCTCCAATTCAGTATGCTTTCGATTTTGTTGTTCCACCATTTGTCTTTGTCGACTGCGTTGACCCGCTCGATGTGGTGGTAAGTTTCCCCACCTAATCTTCTTCTTCCTCCAATTGCTCCGAATGGTCTGTCGGCTATATATGGGGTTGCTACCGTCACCATGAATGATCACCTCCTGGTGATTCCATTCAAATTTCACTGCCTGATGTAGTGTTGATGCCACGGCCCCAGCGGCATGAATCCATGGTCGTCCCAACAGCAGATTGTAAGAAGCCGGCACGTCTATCACTTGAAAATCAACATCAAACCAAGTGGGCCCCATTTGCAAACGTAGGCTAATTTCCCCAATAGTGGACCTCTGAGATCCATCGAAAGCTTTGACGTTGATGGCCCCATCCTTGATTTCATGCAGCCCTTTTTCCAATGTTCTGAGTGTTACCAGAGGAAAAATGTTGAGACTGGACCCCCCATCGACCAGGATCGGGTGATAAAATAATCCTCGCACTGCACAGTGATGTGCAATGCCTTGTTATGACTCAATCCTTCCGGTGGCAGCTCATCCTCGTGAAAGGTGATTTTATGACTCTCCAACACTTGGCCCACCATATTCGACATTTCTCCTCCAGTGATGTTGCCTGGCACATACGCCTCACTCAATACCTTCAACAAGGCATTCTTGTGTGCATCAGAACTTTGTAATAGAGCCAAGATAGAAATTTGGGCTGGTGTGTTGTTCAGCTGGTCAATGACCGAGTATTCCTTGGCTTGTATCTTTCTCCAGAGATCACCGGGTCCAGTTTCAATGATGGCTTGTCAGCCAGAGGTCTGCTTACTCGACTCAGCTAAGTGTTCTGGGGTATAAACCCTGCCGGTTCTTGTCATACCCTGCGCTGCAACTGTTTCTCCGAACTTGGCTTTTTCTTTCCTTCTTGCCTCGGCTGTGTAGTCCCACGGTATAGCTTTTGTGTGGAACGGTGTTACGGCTGTCATTGCTACTGGAATAGGCACCCTTGCCTTGGAAGGTAATACAACAACTTCAAAGGGCTCAGGCACCTTTGGGGACCCAAACTTGACCTCGATTGGTGTTGGCGTCTTTGCGAAGGCTGGTGCTTCAAACTCAAGCGGTATGGACATGTTCACCTCAGCAACTTCAGAAGGCTGAATTTGGACTACAATCGGGATAAGAGTGACCGTTGGTTTCTTTGGATCGCCACCTTCCGCGATCAAACCGATTGATCCTTTAGGATCCCAATCATCTTTTATTTCAATCATATGAACACTTCCACCCTTGTGGTCTAGTAGAGGGTTGCTGCGGACGTTCAAAGTAGGCTCCTTTGTCACGATAATCTTGTTATCAATTAAAGCCTGGACGTTCAGAGCGGCACTCATCAATAGTGTGTCCCTTCATGCCAGAATGGTATGCACAGGTTTAGTTTGGGTTAATCCACTGGGAGGGGTTTTCAAGAGTTATGGCAGGGACAGGGGTGACATAACCAGCGGCTTTGAGTCTTTTGTACAGCTGGTAGATTGGCTCGGCAATGGCAGTGTATTGTTTGGGAGGTCTGCGGTCAAAATTCGGTCGGGGTCTAGGAAAGTTTTAGCGAGTAGGAGGTGATTGATAGTGGGATGGTTGAGTATTGTAGGCTTGGTAGACTCGTGCGGGTTAGGAATATTTGTGTGAACTGGGTTGGTATATGGGAGATGGAGGTGATTGATAGGTAGGTGGTGGAGCTTGGTAGGAAGGTGCGGGGTAATTTGAGGTAGGTTGATATGTAAGAGGGGGTATTGGGTTGGTTTGGTATTTGATTGGGGATTTTGTTCTCTGTGCAACCATCACGGCACTCACATCCCTTTTCTTGGACGTGCCACCAGACTATAGAGCCTTGTTGGTAGCCTGTAATGCTTCAAAGTTAGTGACCATACCACTTTTAATACCTTTCTCGATCCTCTCCCCTAGCTTGAAGATGTCGGAGAATTTCTGGCCTTCAATCAGCACCAACCTTTCGTAGTACTGTGGGTCTTGAGCCCGGACGAAAAACCTGTTCATTTGTTCTTCTTCTAAAGCCGGCCTGACCTTAGCAGCTTCAGATCTCCAACGAGTAACATACTCACGGAATGTCTCCGTGGGTTTCTTTTTCAAGCTCTGGATGTAAAACACATCTGGCGCATTCTCCGTGTTGAATCTGAACCTGTCCATGAAATCGGACGCCATACTTACCCAGTTTGGCCACTTCTTCGGGTCTTGGCTAATGTACCAAGACAGTGCATCCCCTTTCAGACTTCTCACAAAAAGCTTCATGCGAACCTTTTCATCCTTTCCTACTCCGACCAATTTGTCGCAGTATGTCCTCAAATGAACTCTGGGATCCCCGGTGCCATCGAGCATTTCAAACTTGGGAGGTTTGTACCCCTCGAGCAGTTCCACATCTGGTTGAATGCAAAGGTCTTCGTAATTCAGTCCCTCGATCCCCTTGCTTCCTTCAACACCCTAAACTCGGCTAGTCAGCTTCTTGAGTTCTGCGGCCAGATTCTTGATAAGAGAGTCTTTCTCATCAGACTCAGGTGCGCTTGAGGCGGGCTGAATGGGGTGCGGCATGGTTTCCAAATAGATGGGGGTGTTGTGGTGATGATCATTTGTGGAGTTCAGTGGTTCGGGGATGAGCAGTGAGGTGTTGCTTGAAGTGTGGCATGTGTTGCAGTGGTGATGGGGAGTGTGTTGGTTTTGTGGCTTGGGGATGTTTTGAGGAGGTATGGGATTTTGAGTGTTGGGGAAGCTGATATCCGGGGTAGTGAGGGAAAATGACAAGCTTGCCAAGTTCCGAACTTGGTCCAATTCTTACTGAAACTTTAATAGCTTCTGTTCGAGCTGGAAGACACCTTCCTTGGAAACCTGAATACCCTAAGAAGTCTCTACCCTTTCAACTGAGCTCTCCTTTCTGATGTTGCTCAAATTTTCCATCTTTCCTTTGTTCTTGTTTCTGATAGGACTCGGAGGAGGAGGAGGCGGAGGACCCTTGGATCTTGTGGAATATGATGACGATGCCAGAGTGCACGAACTAACCCTTGGGGAGGGGAGTAAGCAAAAGTAAAAACAAAAGGTGACAAGTTAGTAGGGATCGTGAGAAGAAAACGTTGCAATATTTAAACACATAGTGCAAGAATATAAATCGTGTCCTAAATTGGGAGCCTCGTTGTGCCCGAGGTAGGCCTAGCGACAAGTAAATTTGGAGAACTTAGAATGCTAAATGCCTCATTTTATTGATAAAAAGTAAGACGAATCCCAAAACGACACTAAATAACAGGAAATAAAAGTGTCACTAGTGGCCATAGGCCCTATTACATTTGTAAAGCAAAAATAAACTCCTATCTACTTGGTCCCAGAAGGACCTTCCCCAGACTCGGCATTGTTGGATCCCTCGTACAGTTCTCCCAACTCGCGCAATCCTAGCAACAAGTAGGCCCTCGCCAGATGTCCTCCTTCATTTCCTTCAGCAACCCGGCAATATTCAATCCTCTTCATGAACTTCTTTTCCAGCTCCACTATGTCCCGCTCCAAACAGATCAGTCATTTGTTGGCGCTGACAGCGATGTCTTTCCATTCTCCAATTAGCTTTTGATTGGCTTCTTGTATTTCGCGGTGCTCATTTTCACATTCCCGCATCCTCTTGCGCAATTAGTTGTACTTAATCTGTACTTCAGCCTTTTCGTCGATGACCCTGTGACCTCGAACAAGCCCGGGTTGTCCTAACCCACTATGATCGTCCTCCAACCAGCTTGGATAGTATGGAGTATAACCAGCATGGTACCTGTCTGGTTCTATGGAATCCTTTCCTAGGATGATTTTGCAGTGCCACATATGCTGAGCTTGACACTTGTATGGACTATCGTCAGCTCGGAAATGACTCATCTTGTCGACCTTTGGTATAACCTGCTTCCTGCATGCCTGTCTCATAACCCGGATAGGGACATATGCGTAGGTCCCTCTTAAACCGATCAGTATTAGAAATGGAGTATCCCTAGACTGTATGATGAATTCTTCACTAGGGAACCACTCAAATATCCATTGCACCCGGTCTTCAGTAAGATTGTCGAAAGAGCTCGACCCACTCTCTAGCATTCTCTGGTTGGGCGAACATGTTGGGCATATAATTCATCCGCTTTGGGTGATGAAAAGCGATATGATCATCCCAGTCTCTACGATGGATTTCCTGCCGGTACTCACCCCTTTGGAGGTGCTCCATGAGCTATAGTTGGAGTAGCAAATTACATCCCTCAAAATATTTGGCCCCTTGTTGACATCTTTCTAGGGGGTATATTTCTGCAACTATCATTGGCACAAGGCTGAATGGCTGCCCGTTAATTCCTTCCATCAAGGTCTTGGTGACCATGGCCAGTCTGGTATAGATTCTTGCTTTCTTTGTCGGAAAAACTATCATCCCCAAGAAACAGAACATAAACACAAATACCCTTCGGTGGATGTGCCCCAATGAGGTGATGGCGAACTCGTCCGGATAGGTACGGTATGATTTGCTATGGCCGTACCTTTCATACAAATGGTCAAAGGGAATGTAAGACTTCTCCAAACATGTCAAGTCGGGATTCTTCTTTAGACCCATCATCTTAAGAAAACCCCTACCCTTATGATTTTTCGGCATTCGCAAACCCAGAGTTTCCCATGNAGTCAGCCCGAAAATGACTCATCTTGTCGACCCTTGGTATAACCCTGCTTCCTACCTAGCCTGTCTCATAACCCGGATAGGGACATATCGGGTAGGTCCCTCTTAAACCGATCAGTATCAGAAATGGAGTATCCCTAGACCGTATGATGAATTCTTCAGTAGGGAACCACTCAAACACCCCATTGCACCCGGTCTTCAGTAAGATTGTCGAAGAGCTCGACCCACTCTCTAGCATTCTCTGTTTGGGCGAACATGTTGGGCATATAATTCATCCGCTTTGGGTGATGAAAAGCGATATGATCATCCCAGTCTCTACGATGGATTTCCTGCCGGTACTCACCCCTTTGGAGGTGCTCCACAAGCCATAGTTGGAGTAGCAAATTACATCCCTCGAAATGTTTGGCCCCTTGTTGACATCTTTCTAGGGCTCAATATATTTCTGCAACTATCATTGGCACAAGGCTGAATGGCTGCCCATTAAATCCTTCCATCAAGGTCTTGGTGACCATGGCCAGTCTAGTATGGATTCTTGCTTTCTTTGATGGAAAAACTATCATCCCCAAGAAACAGAACATAAACGCAAATACCCTTTGGTGGATGTGCCCCAATGAGGTGATGGCGAACTCGTTCGGATAGGTACGGTATGATTTGCTATGGCCGTACCTTTCTTACAAATGGTCAAAGGGAATGTAAGACTTCTCCAAACATATCAAGTCGGGATTCTTCTTTAGACCTATCATCCTAAGAAAACCCCTACCCTTACGATTTTCCGGTATTAGCAAGCCCGGAGTTTCCCATGGTATCCCAGCCAGTCCTCCTATCTCCTCAAGCAAAGGTGTCATCTCAATGTCTCCGAAGCAGAATACCGACCTATCACAGTCCCAAAACAGAGTTGCAGCTTCTATGATTTTGTTGTTGGGTTGAATGTCTAGGAGAGAAGGCAGGTTTCCTAGATACTTCCGGACAAGAGTTTGATCGCTGGAATGGAGATCTTTCCACCAGCTTAGCAATTTGGGGTGAATGTTGGTGACCATGCCGAATCTGGGGACTTCGTGCCTCATTTCTGCAAAACAAAGGGTTAGGCCCCTTTCCCCCACCGGACTCGACTATTTAACATCAATAATTAGCATAAGAAGCATTTAGTTCTCCAAATGAATGCACAGAACGTGGTAAGGTCTGTTTGGGTCTCAAGGAAACCCAGTGGACTTTGGACAAGGCTATCTTAAAGAGTCATTATGTGGACAACATTAACTGACTCGGCTAGGTTTGACCATGATGCATGCACAATTAAATAGAGTAGGGTTTCTATGGGGTTTTAGACTGGTACCCTTGAGCAGACAACTCAAGAGGGAAAGGCGCGGAACCGTCGACTACACCGTTGATCGACTGGTTTTACCGCAAATATGCCTTTGCCGAATTTAGGGAGTGATAATATCAGAAGAGCGCAACCACTCATTATAAGCGTTGCTAAGGTCTTTTGTTTGGCACGAGTGGAATATGATGTCGAAAAAACATATAATACAATAATTAACAAATTGTCATGTACTTTCACGTTCATAAAATAGTGGTTACAATAATTGCAATTTTACAACAGTATTGAAGGAAAGCGATAAAAGAAAGCATTAAAGAAAAGAAACAAAGAACCAAGTTAGTTTCGCAATAAAAGAAAGAATAAATACTTTAAAACAAGTAAAGACATGTAAAGAAGCATGAAGTCACAAATAGCATGAAATGGTAAAAGCCTTAACGAAGTCCCCAGTAGAGTCGCCATGTTGTCGATGCCCCCTTTTTCTAAAGGCAAAATCGGGTTTATGACATTTGGGCGGACAACTCTATTCCTTTTGGGAATTTGGGTTTTGAGATTTAGAAGAGTCGCCACCTAATGATTAAGTGCATTAGGACACTAAGAAAGAAATGAAGAGAAGAAGAACCAGAGAACGGGTAAGGGCTTGAAATTATCTCGGGGGGAAGGTGTTAGGCACCCCCCAAGATCCACTAGTGTGGTTTCCGGCCATGCTACAATTGTGACTTTAAATATAAACAACAAATAAACATACAAGACAATTCTCACATAACGATTGCAAGTAGGGGAAGTACAAAAGTTAAATAAACGAGCTGAAATTTGGGACTAGGCAATTTCATAATTTATTTAAAGAATATACGAGTGCAGAAGAATCGGAGTCAAATAATTGATACAAATAATCAGACAAAGGGATGAAATGGGGCGACAATTTGGGAGAGAAAAAAAAAGTACTTGGACATTTAAAGAGATTTTTTTTAAATGATTAAAGCAAAAGGTAGGGTTTAAAAGAACCGAAAACTGCAATTTAAAAATTCTGAAAGAGAGAAGTAAACACATAAAGAGGGATGGGGTCCTAGGCTTATAAATAACATGGATCACCCACGCAACACCCGGTAACCAATTATACACGTGGTGTTATCGCGTGATCATCATATCCATGTCTACCCTTTCCCACCCCGTTAAGGTACTAAAGCGCGGAATGGTCTCGTTACTTATTGCATGCTAATACCCGCCCCAATCCTATCAGTCCCGGAGGCTATTAGGACTACTAATCCTAGAGGGAAGGGATATTGGCTTTTGAAGTTTAAAAAGGACAAAATCTAGTGCGACAAACAAAAACACATAAGAGGAGTTAAGGGGGAAAAACACATAGCAGTTAAGGCTCAAATAGGCCTCCTCATTCAAAGCAGAAATTTTTTAGCATGACTTACAAGTACTGGTTAGGTCTTTAATTAAACTTACGTAAAGGGGGTGGTTGATTTATCACATATTTTCAGATAAGAAGTCCGAATTAGGCCTGCCTGCTGGTTGTAATTATTAAAGACTGGTATAATTAATTGATTACCTAATGGTTTGCCTAGGTGAAACCTATAGGCATGATATCTAACAAGGTCAAACATACTGATTTTAAAGAAGATTACTGACTTTAGAAATAAACCAATTATGCGGACGTTAACAACATTATTACTGATTTTAGACTTTGCGGGTGAATCAGATTTAAACGATTGCTCCTATAGGCATGAATTCTAAGCGTTATTAATTCTAAAACGGTTATGTAAGTGCAGGAATCCCAAGAGCATGGTATCTAAGATGCAATTGATTATTTTTAACTTATGGATTGTTTTCCTAATGACATGTGTATGTGCAGAAATGCAGGAAACTTATAATCATGATTTCTATATACAGAAGTGAAGAGACTAATAGACATGATTTCTAATGAAATGCATAACTTATAGACAGGAATTCTAACGCAGTAATGAAACAGCTTATAGGAAGGATTTCTAATGCAGTAATGAAACAACTTATAGGAAAGATTTCTATATGTAGATGCATAAACTTATAGGCAGGATTTCCATATGTGGATGCATAAACTTATAGGCAGGATATCTATATGTGAATGCATAAGCGAAAAAACAGGCTGTGATTGCAGAAATAAATACCTAAAGCATGATGTCTACCCACATGCATAACATGAGTGACCCTCCCATTTTCACTATACACCCCTAATAGTTATTACAAATTATTACAACCTGAATGAATCAAGAAAAATAAAAATAAAAGAAAAAATTACATCAGAAATTAAAGTTCCAACCAAGGAGAGCCTAATTCAGACTCCTAGTCTGAAGCATGAGATAAACCAACTTCCAAAGACCAGATTTCCAAAGCCTTTCTCATCCTTTGGGTGTGTCAAAGTTCCAAGGAGCTTCATGAACTCCAGGTAGTGCTCACACCCAATTACATTTGCAGGATCAGATTGTAGTGCAGTGTGGAAGGGCCATCCCTCAAATGTCCAAGTTCAGAGGGAACTCAAGGTCCCCAAGGCAAGGCTCATAGGAAGGGGGCGGAACTTAGAGTCTAAGAATAAGTGTAAGTGCAATAGAGGGGGAATTAGGGAAAGCCATGACAAACTAGTGGTCATGCCCAGCAATTAGGATGCTGGCACACCCCTGACCAGCCTGTCAGTTTGAGTTTGGGAGTTAGGACCTATTGAAGGTCAGGTTCAGACCTAGGAAGCAATTTGGATGCGGCCAGGCCATGAACTTTAACTCAACACACATAAGGGAATGGGGGTATGGGGATTTTATAGCAAGCAGTAAACATAAAAGAAAGAACATGCTTAATACAGAGTATAAACAACGAAGTAAACCAGAACATGGCAACTGTAAAGTAAACACATAGGGAAGGAGCTGAAATTAAATTGGGACATACCAGTTTTAGGGAAAACAAATAAGTAAAACAGCAGTCTTGAAAAGACAAGTTGCAAGCAAAGCAGTACAAAAGTCTCAGAAGAGAGTAGAGAATTGAAAGAGTATTGTGATTGAGAGTATGCGTGTGAGAGTATGAGTATTGACCTTAGGATTCAAAATTTCAAAAGTTCAAAAGTTGTTTTAGTGCTAAAGGGTCGAGCCCCTTTTATAGTGCAGCAAACAAGTAAGAACAAGATAAGAAAATAATATTGAAAACAATCTCCCTTTAATTAAGGGATTCTGATTTCAAACGGGTAAAAATAATTAAGGAAAGGGATTTGAAAAAATATTTTTCAGGCAGTACAATAAAGGGTAAAAACATGGAAGTTATTTAAGGCAAAAGTCCAATGGTACACGGTTTGTGTAAAATAAGGAAAGGGAATCAATCAAACAGCCAGTAAAATCAAAGTGGCAGGCTTTGTTCGAATGAACCAAGTCGAGAAAAGGTAAAGATGGTTCAATTAGAGAAAATCAATAACAATCAGTCAAACCCCATTAAAGGAATTGAGAATCAATTAGTAGTTGGCAAAACCTTTTTTGAAAGAAGAATTTCTCATATATAAAGCAAACAAATCAAACAAAAGGGGTCGTCATGTTACTTAGAAAAGAGTGTAATATTGAAAGGTTCAGAATCATAAGCAAAGGGAAAAACAAGTTCAGTTTGTAGACTCATAGTGAGTCTAAGACAGGGTTCCAATGCAGAACCCTAGTCCAAACACCAAATCAAACTTGCCAAAGAAAACCCCAAATCCTAGGGTTTCAAATCGAATCAGACATAGAGATGAGAAGGCAAGCCATTGAAACAGACTCAAAGGTCTGCTTCAGAGCCTCATGAGAAATAAAACAAATAGGATAGCAGGTTTGAAACAACAAAGAAAGAAAGCTGATTTAAGAGCATAAAAGAGCATGTTTTAGAAAAATCGAAACTTAAGCAAGTTCAGAGGAAAAGAGAGGTGGTGTAAACTTAAGCCACAGTAGATGAAACATGCTTAGCAAGTACACAAACAGAGTCTAGTAAAGCAAACAAAATCAATGAACTCAATAGTAAACACATATAGTAGAAGAGTAACATAACAAGGATTAGCATGTGAGCACAGGAATAACATGTATAGTAGGAAAAGAAGAAGAAGAAGAAGAACACACGCGTAGTAACAGAAAATATACGAACATAGTATAGACAAACACACATAAAGGAAAGAACAGCAAGAATCAGAAAGATATATTTTTTTTTTTGAAAACCTTTCAGAAACCCTAAATCAAAATAAATAATTTTGAAAAGAAAATTTGGGGAAAACAATTTAGAGGTCCAGTAGAACACAAACATACCATAGATCTAAGAAAATAAACAGAGAAAAACCTCTAACAACATAGGGTTTCGGAGAAACCCTAAAAATGAGAAAGGCTTGGAAAAGTCAGATCCTGGGTCAAAGAGGTCAGGAATCAGGCTTCTCGTGCTTGAATATGCCGGAGCATGGCCGGAAACGCCATAGAACCAAAGATCTGAGAAGATCTGAGAGAGAACCATCGAAGTCAAACGTCAAAACCTCGAACTCCCAAGGTCTAATGGTGGAGAGGGGTGAGTATAGACCATCCATGGCCTGAGAAGCCATGGATTCCGGTGAAAGTACGGTGGAAAAGGGTCGGAGACAGGCTAGGGTTCCGAAGAACCTTCGAGAGAGTTTTGAGAGTGGAGAGTATTCAAGGGCGGCGGACTAAACAAAATGGGTAATAGGGTATGGTTTGGGGAATTAAAAATGGAAAGGGGAGCTCGTGACCGTTGATCAGATTGATCAACGGTCTGGATTAAAGGAGGCTTGGGTTGGGTAGTTAAATGGGTTAAGGATACGGAATTGGGCTAGCCCGGTTGGGATTCAAATTGGGTCAACTAGGGGGGGTTAATGTAGCTATAATCGAAATGCAAATGGGCTGCAATTGAAACGAAATGAGGCCAAATTTTAAATAGCCAATTTTACCCCTTTTATTTTATAAAAATAGTAAAAATGATTTTAAAAGTAAATTAAAAGTACTGAACCAATTAATAATATATAAATATTAATTAAAAAATATTGAAACCAATTTTACAATTATAGAAATGCTATTAATCTTAAAATAGGCTAAGATTGTAATTGTATGCAATTTAGCTTTTAAAAATACCAGAAATTTGTAAAAATATACAAAAATCACCTTAACTATATTTTGGTATAAATATGAGACTAAAATAAATTATTCACAAAAATTGATAGTTTTGGGAATAATTACTGGCTTTTGTACTGCTAAAATGGATAATAAATCGATTTTAAAATCTTTTAAAAATTAGAAAAAAATACCAAAACACTTGGGCATGCTTATATAGCATGTACATGTTATTTTGAAAGCATTTTGCGTGTAAAATACATAGAGAAAAAATTGGGTATCAACAACTTTGTAAATGGAGCTTTGTATATATGTATAAAAGGAAGCCTTTTGGTTTCACCTTTCATGCATTTTCCTCTGCTTGCGTACGTCTCTTTTTGTTTTGGATTCATATGTCTGTCGATGTTGGGCCAGGTGAACTGGACTTTGAGGTAAAAACCCTTAGGTTGATCATAAGAACAAAAATTAAATTAAATATTTACCAAGAATATGTTCAGCAACCGTACAAATCGATTAGGTAAATTAATAAACTAAGAATATTGAAGCATATTTGATCATAAGAACAAAAATTAAGTTAAATATTTACTACATACTTTTCTACAAATATATGTCCGTAGTTAGAATATATTATAAATGTTAATATTATTTTAGGGAGCACCAAGTATATGGCTACATAGACTGATTGCACTGTGAGAATATAAATTTGTATACCTAACTCACATCATGAAATAGCTAGCTAGAAAGCTATCAAAGTAATCTAATTAGATTTAATTGACTACAGAAATAAACTTATTATAAATTTAATCACCAAAGTAGAATTTCATTTACTTATATGAATTGTTTTAACTTCTTATATGAGTTATCCAACTTTCATTGTCTTCATTAATTAAGACTGCGAGCCATCAATTTTTTTGGCTTCAGAATCGAATTAAGACTGTGAAAATAGAAGAGAGAACCACTGGAATTGATCCAAACTCTTAAACATAATTAATACGTATTTATTATTCTTGAATTATAATTATTTTACGATTCTTTATTTTATAGCACAAATACCTTTTTTGAATATTTATGTAAATTTTCATGAGTTTGTTCTCATTAGTATTAGTATACGCGCAACGCCCGTACACTAGAACTAGTTTAAAGAAAAGAGTGTACTACAAAAGGCAAATTAGTCCAATCGTAACTTTTTATATTAATAATAAATAAGTCAAAAAATCAATATAATTTGTTCCAACAAAACATCTTGTGCTCAACTTAGAGAACAGTAACGATGCGCTTCTCTAGTGTCCTTGCACAAATACATATTATACAATATCACTTGTAATCCTAATTTGTGATTATTAATGTAAATAGTTGGTATCATACACTTTTATTTTCTCTCCCCAAGCTTATTAGACTTTCAAATCTCCTTGCTTCTCTCCATGTTGCTTTTCAATGCTTCTTTCTTCAAACTTAATGTACTTATACCACTTGGCACAAATGAGATAGACCAAAAAATCAGCTGCTGTCAATGCTGCTAAAAGGAAATAGAATCTGTCTAAATGACCCTTGTTGAGATTTCCAGGTATCCAGCCAGGCATCTTATCAGTAGTTGAAATTTTCATGACAATAGAAACCAATAAGCTGCTGACATAATTTCCTAGTGAAATTGAAGTCATGCATAGTGCGCTTCCAAAACTTTTCAATCCATCAGGTGCTTGTCCATTGAAGAACTCCAATTGTCCCACATACATAAATACCTCTGATGCTCCAATAAGTACATATTGAGGAACTTGCCAGAAAATACTTAATGAACTTGAATTCGTGCAACTTGAACAATCTTTGTCCCCAGATTTTAGCCTGAAAATTGACATCAAATTTAGCCCATGAAAATACAATCCGTTCAAGTTTGTGCAAGTTGGGTTGGACATGCATTTATCAATTTTTGTATAGCCCAAGTTAATCCATTTAAAAGATTGGGACAATCTAGGCAACCTATGTAGGGGCAAGTTCACATATAGCCATTTTCAGGATGCTATTTAGGGATTAGTCAGTACTTATTTTGTCCTGAATTTCTAAACTAAAAATCTTAACTTTAGGACATTTTTTCCTGAAAAATTAAAACTGAGGACGCACCGGCTAATTCCTAAATAAACTATGACCTGACTAGCTTATCAATTCAATATAATCTTATTCACCCATTTTACATAGATCATACCTGAAATGCTCAACAAATCCTGCTGCTACCATTGCCATAATAGCAATGATGAGTCCAACTCCCATTCTTTGGAGCTCTGTCAATCCTTTTGGAGCAGACTTCTTTAATCTTGCAACAAGGGGATCAAGAACTCTTCGATAGATGAAAATGAATGCTGCAACACTCAGAATATCAAAGCTAGACATGCTTGCTGGAGGAATATGAAAGCCTGAGACAGTTGTTTTCATTGCAGCCCCTTGTTCCACAAAAAGAGAGGCCATTTGTGTAAATACAACTGAATAAAGTATTGTGCAAAGCCAAATTGGAAGTAATCTCAATATGCATTTCACTTCTTCAATTTGAGATACTGCACAAAGCCGCCATGGGTTGTTTTCTCCATCTTTTGATGTGATTATAGCTGCTTTATCCAAGAATCTATAATACAAAAACCAAATAATAAAAACCTAGATCGTATATCAAAACAATGCAAATTATATAACGTTGTTTGACTGGATACAATATTTAACGAAAATATAGCATATATTTTAAGTTCCCTTAGAATTTATAGTCTTAAACACATCATGATATTTTTGCGACTATAAGAATATATCATTAAGGGTAAGATGAAAAGCGTAACATTAAATAATTTTAAAATATATATAAAGTGTCATTCTTATTTTAAGCAAAATAAAAAGGAATGACTGTCATATAAAATGAAGAGTTAAGTACTAAATTTCATTAAATTAAAATAACTTACTTGAAACCATCAGTATGGAGAATTCTTCTATTTCCATTTTCAGCAGGTTCTTGTCCTTCACCCTCATATAGTTCATCTCCCCTTGAAGGTTGTTGAACTTTCCATTTTCTAGTAGCAGACACAACCACTTGACAAAACCTTGACAAAGGGTTGCCTGTAGGTTTAAAGTGCCTATACCTAGGTGTCCCAACAAGAAACAACAGTAATGCCAAAATGGCAGAGCCAGCCGACGCCCAAAAGCCTAAAGTCCACATTCCCTTATCTTCAAAATAGCCTAAGATGGTATTTGAGAACAAAGATCCAAGATTTAATGCCAAGTAAAAGTAGCTAAAAAAAGCCACTTTTGAGTGACTCTCTTGAGGGTGATCTTCATCAAATTGGTCAGCTCCAAATGTTGCAATAGTAGGCTGATACCCTCCATTCCCAAGGGCAATTAAGTAAATCGACACGTAGAAGAGCGCGACACTGATAGTCGAGTGGGACCCACAAGGGTTATTTTCGTCTCCGCAACCTTTAGGCTTGACTAAGAAAATGTATGAAGTCAATGAAAGTGAAACCACTCCCTGCAAGAACAAAGCAATATCAAATCTTAGTAGCTGTACAAAATTGAAATGACAGAGTTGAGACATTTAGAAAGAAAGAAAAAGTGACTTACAGCCACAAAAATGGCTTGGAAAATAGCACAAGTCTTGTATCTTCCCCAATAGGAATCACTGAGGAAAGCTCCCAAGAGAGAGAAGATATAAACTGTGCCAGTCCACTTGCTCACATTGTTGGCCGCTTCAGCATTGTCTTGACCCATAACTCTAGTCAGAAATAGTACTAGATTGACTCCAACACCAAAGAATGCCAACGTGGCTAGACCTTGATTCACTGAAATTAATTACAGAGGAAACTGTTAAAGTTGTAACAAGCAACAAGTTGGTATTTCGGTTATCATTTTTATTCGATTATTAATTAATGTTTATAGTAAAAGTTTGCTTACCAAGTAAGAGAACACCAGCAAACCACCTTCCAGTCCTCGCTCGCACGGCAGGCTGACCATGCTTATCCACACTTCCATCAAAGGTGTATTCATCTTTTTGATTCTGACACTGTAAAAATATTATGGGAGAACATGCATTAATTAGCCGTTAAGATGGAATATGAGAGTAATTAACTCAAGGCGTCGAACAGCTTAAACATGAGACTCTAGAAGATTTTCGAAAACAATATACAAAAATAAAAAGACAATCTTAAAGAATCCTCTCTTTTAAATTAGAATATTCATGAATTTTATGAATATTCAGTGCGCTATTATTTTATTCTGTGAAGGAATCATTTATCATGCCATTGTCTGGTTTGAACTAGTTTAGTTATATTACCCACGAGATGCTGTCCTAAAATCTACGATTATTCGTTTCGCCCATGTGGGAATAATTCTCACTTTAGATTTAAATAAAGGAGGTTTGCTATATTGGAAAATCAGTTTCTTACTTTTGGTTTAACCTGTACTATCGGAGAAAAAGCAATATAAACGAGGTATCGTTATCTGCATAAACACAAAGTTGGTAGACTGCTCCAGTTACTTAGTAATTAGATTTAAGTTAAGATATACTGATAATGTAATTAATTTTTATACTATTAATGATATTATACAAAATTACCTGCTTTTACCAGATTTTAAGTGACCAATTGTGGTAGAATTTATAATAGAATATGGGACGAAATAATTAGGCCATGATAGTGTAGTCAATGTCCTTAAGGAATTTAAGCCTCCCAATTTCGTTGATGCAGGGATTATGGCAGAATTCCTCCAGGATTCTACAAAGCCTCTGAAATCCGAGTTTCAGCAATTAACTCGAATTTTCCACAAGAACAAATAGTTGTGAGTTGTAGAAAATAAGTAGAAGAGAAAGAGATGAAAGTTTTCAGATGATTTCGTTTTGGAGATGAAATAGGTATTTATAATACCTCTAGGAGTCTGTTGGAACATAACAGGCACCTTTTAAAACCAATAGCCACCTTCTTTTGAATTTAAAAAAAATATTAAAATGTTTTTCTGAAATTAAAAGGCTAAAACATTTTTAATTAATCAAAAAATAGGTGGCTAAAATATTAATTCGGGCTACTTAATTGGCCCAAAGCCCCAAGTGTTCAAGTGCCCAAGTGCCCAATCTTGACTATTAATAATATAGTCAAATTCCAATTTCCCTCCAAAACACTCTCAAAATATTCAAACTATATAAGATAAAGAAGTGCTTTTAAACACATCTTCCTTTCTTTCTTTTTCCAACGAGGGACAAAACAACCTGTTCTCAAATACTCCCATCAAATACTAACTAATCTAACAAATTGTAGTGCATAGTAAAAGGTAAACTCCTACGTACTAATTTTGGACGCGTATTATGGCAATTACGTAGCATGCTTTTGATTTATTATACATAGAAAAATAACTCTTCTGTTATTTTACTTACTACTAAAACAACCTTAAGCTAAAACAACACCAAGATTCAGTGTCTGTCCCCATTTTTATCCTTAATGCCATGCATAGACAACCACCTGTATGTATTTAATTACATACTTGGATCAGGTGGATGACGTATTGTGTGGTCCTATAACGTTAAAAGTAAAATGATATTTTTATCTGAAAAAGGTCCAGAAACCTAAGAAGTCGAAAAGCAACAAACAACGTTGTCTTTATTGTAGCAAATCTTTCGCTAAGTTACAATATTACTTGACGTGTTTGAATTCTCCTTCATAAGTATTTCTATACGTATTAAAATCCATGAACTAGAATTTCTACTACGTATTTAGTAACTAAAAAGCCTACACGGCAAGTCAAGCATGACAAGACTCCCGTGAGACCGTGACAACATTTTTATGGCTTTTTCTTCTTCTCAATGCTACTAAATTACATATACTAGAGAGAAGTTGGAAATGCAAAAAACCAAACTCATACAACACTTGGCACAATGACTAGAGAAATTATAGTAGAACAGTTTGATAGATTAGAACGGATTTTATGAATTCTACTGAACTCGTTAACTTTATATTATGAATTCGTGTTTATTTGCAATAAACATGAAATAGAAACTCATGCATCACACAGAATATATAAATATATATATATATATATATTCTTG
>NC_031993.1:54433578-54436269 GCF_001879085.1 Nicotiana attenuata
TATATATATATATATATATATATATATATATATATATATATATATATATATATATATATATATATATATATATATATATATATATATTCTTGCGAAACATTAATTTTTTTAATACTTTTGGAATGTACACATGTGGAAAAAAGAAGAAAAAGACGTGACTATCTGAGAATGAGAAGCCATAGTAGAAAAGAAGAAAAAAAATTGGGGGACCATTTTGAAAGACATCAAAACGATTAGAGAAGACCAAGTTGGCCATTTTAATTGTAATGGAAAGAATTAGAAATCTTAAAGCAAAAAAGATCCAAATGATCATGAACAGGGAAAGGAATTACAAATTAAATAGAAAAGGGAAAAAAGAAGAAGATGTTTACGCCCATGCATTGAAATAAACATCAAAGATATAGGAAGTGCACAAACCATTTTGTGAATGTTTAAGCAAGCCATTGGATTTTTCCGTAGCAAAAAAAAAAAAAAAAGTGTTAAGTTTAGCGAGTAAGCAATGTCCCACAAGTTTCAGAGAAGGAAATCTTTCTTTTTTTTCTTCTGGGGGTGAAAGTTATGGAAGAAATGTTGAAGAGAAGAGGGGAAATGGTGAGGTATTTATAGAGTGTAGCTATGGGTAATATATTGAGAAGTTACGTGAGGAAAGAAGAGAAAAGACTAATTAATAAGGGAGTAGTAAAAAAGTCCATTAGAGAAAAGGACAGAATATGATGACAAAGCAATGTGTTGGAAGCAAAAAATACTCCCTCCGTTCCAATTTATGTGAACATGTGTGACTGGACACGGAGTTTAAGAAAAAATGAAGATTTTTAGAATTTGTGGTCCTAAACAAGTCACAAAGGGGGCCAGAGTATTTGTGTGGTTATAAAAACTTTTTATTAAGTGTAGAATTGTAAATTTAAACTAAATTGGTACCAAATTTAGAAAGGGATCATTCTTTTTAGAACGGACCAAAAAAGAAATAAGTTAAACGGCATAAATTGAAGGAGGAAAAGAAGTGTACGTATGTGATTTGGCTGGAAACAGAGAGTTGGTGTCTCTCTCACGAGATGAAAGAGTTGCTGTATCTTTATTGTGATTAAGCTGTACTGATGTTGACACATTCCCAATCTTATTTATTTATTGTTGATGTGGAAATAAAAAATTGTAAATGTGTTTTAGCATAGTATGGCCTAGTGGAAATCAGGATTTCAAATGTGTTTGTGAGATTTAAAAGAACTCCAAACAGCATAGCTATAAAAGAGTTGCAGATGTGATAATTAAGTTGAAATGCAAATGTGATAAACGTAAGTAGAATTAATTAACTGTAATATTCTATTTTCCCTAATCTTTTCACTACCACTTCTGATTATATGTCAAAACTTAACTAAGTCAAATCAATACAGCTGGATTATTTTCCACAAAACCATCCTAATTAACCTTATTAATGGAGAATTTTACTGTACGTGATAGTAATATTTAAGCGGCCCCTCTTTATAAAACACTTGGTCATGAGAATTTCAGTGACCAAACTTTTAACAAGCTAGGCAGTTTTGGCAAATAAAAGTTTTTGCTACCCTTGGAATGTTTGGTCTAATAATATGGCTAATTAAGGCATATGCTTTGGATTCCGACATTCTATGGTGGCCTGAGAATATCTCTGAGTAATTATATATTTTTTAATATTGATCAGGTGCATTAAGAGATCTCAATACCAAAACAGAATAGAGAGATTTTGATTTAACATACTTTATATATGGTGGGAAACTTTTTTTAAGGTGATGTTCTTTTGTATGTAGATCTTATTGAAATGACATTGAACCTGGCAAGGGGCAGTAAAACCATTTTGTATCTTAATTAAGATGGGACCAATGGAGAGATGATAAAGCAAAATTTAGGTGAGACAAATTAAAGGGGAGGTCTTTTCAAGTTAATAATTAACAGCGACAACTAATGAAACAAGCTTAGCTGCCTTCAACAAAACTTTTGTGTGCTCTAATTTGGAAAATTCAGTAAAAATAGGACAAGCACGTGATATATCACTTAGGTAGCCATCTTACATCCTTATTTTTGGGCACTTCAAATGTTTGAGGACTGCTCTATTGTCATTGTCAATTGAGAAGAGACTATTTATACATAACCAAAATATGTATAACGCAAAGAGGGTGTAATATCTTAACAGTCGTTTGTCCCGTTAAGTTATAGAGCCCTTTAAACGGGCGTTATACATATAGCGCTTTTTATTAAGGCGTTATACTTGGAGCTGATAAGACAGGTATGTATAGCGCAGTTTATAAAAGCGCTATATGTATAGTGCTTTTATAAACCTCGCTATACATAAATAAGTACTCGTCCACTTCCCTTTCCCCCCACGTTCGATAGAAGCTTCTCCCCCTAGCCAAGCCTTCTATTGTTGTGGGTTACTTGTTTTGGACTCAAATTTTCAATTCTTCAACTTTCCGAAAAATATAAGTCGAGGTATTCCGATTTAATTTATGTCGAAACTCGTATAAATAATGCATATTAGTTATTTTGAATGTGTTCCACGTTGTTTTGTGTTTTTTTTTTTTTTGCGATTAAACTAGTATGTTATTTTTGTTTGGACTAAGATATTAGTTTTCTTAAAAAAATATGTAAAAATTAAGAAATCATTATTATTTATTAATAAAAATATTAGTAAATTACTTTTACTGTTTTATATATATATAT
>NC_031993.1:54436289-54436920 GCF_001879085.1 Nicotiana attenuata
TATATATATATATATATATATATATATATATATATATATATATATATATATATATATATATATATATATATTCGTGAATATTTTGTGACTAAAATGTGTTTGTTGTTTTTATCTAGTTTAGATTATTTATTTGCTTAAAGATTAGTAATATAGTGCTCTTTTAGCGTAGTAAAATGTAGAGCCTTTTAGCATAGTATCTCCGTAGTTTAAGTATCTCTCATACTGATAGATCAAACACAAATTCTGTCCAATTTACAAAACTTAATTATTTAATTTACAAACAAACATATAAAATTATAAAACTAACATGTCAAATAATAAAACTAACACATACAAGAATTAAAGATAGCTTGGTGTTATTGAGCCTCAAATATCGAGCCTGGAACCCATATGTGAATACTCTGTCCAATTAAATATTATATAATTATAAAAATTAATTACTTAATTTACAAAAAAACATATAAAATTATAAAACTAACATGTAAATTAATAAAACTGACACATACAAGAATTCAGGATAGCTTGGTGCTACTAGGCCTCAAAATATCGAGCCTAGAACCCATATGTGAATACTCTGTCCAATTAAATATTGTATAATTATAAAAATTAATTATTAAATTTACAGATCGGA
>NC_031993.1:54437116-54508556 GCF_001879085.1 Nicotiana attenuata
CTCAAATATCGTAGCCTGAAACCCATATGTGAATACTTAATCATTAAATATTGTATAATTTTAAAAATTAATTATTTAATTTTCAAAAAAACATGTAATTAATGTTGTTTAATTTACAGTAGACGATATGGACGTGTCGCCTATGCATCCCGGACCTTTCTGCGATGAGCTACTATTATTACAGGGCGATCATAGGTTCGCACACATATGGGAGGGAGAGTTACTGGCCCAGTCTCTCCACGCTAGGAGAGTGGACGACATGTGAGATTTTATGAAGGGCAAAGTTCTCCATCCCCGTGTAGTCAGACGCATGTGGGATACGGGCTTCTACAGGATTTTGGAGATCGTGCGCTGCAGCTCGATTGGTCTTTGGTCACGGCCCTAATAGAGCGGTGGAGACTGGAGACACACACATTCCACCTGCCCATTGGCGAGGCCACCATCACACTGCAGGACGTGGAGGTTTTATATGGGCTGCCCGTTGATAGACACCCCGTCGCTCTGCCGCAGGGCATGAGAGAGATGACACCTGGAAAGTACCTGGACATGCTGCAGCAGCTCACTAGTTTCTGACCACAGGATGAGACAGCACAGGCAGGGGCCAGTCGCCTGAGTTTGACGACTATTCGACAGCATTTGGAGATATTGCACCCCGACATCAATGGTGAGACAGATGATCTGCATATTCACTGGTATACGAGTTTGCTGCCACTCCTTATATTTGGAGGGGTCTTGTTCCCGAACACTTCGGGGAACCTTGTCAGCTTGAGATTTCTTCATCATCTTGAGCGGCTAGATGATTTACCCCAGTACAGCTGGGGTGCTGCTGTCCTCGCCTACTTGTACAGACAGATGTGCCGGGAGAGCATGGGCACCCAACATGACGTATGTGGATTTGTGCCGCTGCTACAGATGACAACATATTCGAATACTCTATTCCTTATAACATATCTAGTAAAAATATATCTTAAATTTTACGTCAACTTTGTATGTTAGGTTTGGGCCTGGGAGCGGTTCGTGTAGTTGCAGCTACCTCTACCACTATTACCTTCGGATGTACCACCTCCGTTTCTCCCTCTAGCTAGGAGGTGGGTTCTCCGGCAGGGATACGTACATATCTACGAGGCTCGGCATAATCTCCCTCTTTGTAGGGGTTTGTTGGATATGCTGGAGGGCGCACAGGTAAATGTATACCTAAGTTTACTTGGCATAGCTTCACATGTGTTGCGTATACTCACGTTTTCTGTTGTTACTTAATAGTTTATCTGGACGTCATATAGCGACGAGTTGATAGGTGGCCTGCCCGATTATTGCTCGGCTGGCCGACTTATTTGGAGCTCTTCCGTCCCTATGATGTGCCTCGATATTGTGGAGCATCATGCCACGGAGCGGGTACTTTGCCAGTTTGACCGTCCACAGGTTGTACCGAGACCGCCCACATGGCAGCCCACACATTACGAGCAGGATGATCGTTCCAGGGTGGACGACGCATATGTGGCATGGCTAGAGGTGCAGGTCGATACTTGGGACCGGCGAGCTCGACCTCGATTCCCGCCCCTACCCCCCCCCCCCCCTCTCTCCGAGCCGGACGATACTTTTCGTGATTATATGCCCTGGTACCGCGGCGTTACCCGACTTTTCATCGGGAATCCCATTTATCAATCTTGCGGTCGGTACGTCCCATACGCCGGGCGGCACGAGGCACTGGTATGTTATTTGATATTCTTACTTATATAATTGTAACCTAGCGTTCTGTAATTTATATTTTACACATTGTGCAGGCTATTGGCCTACATCTATTCTACCAGTTGGGACTGCAGATGCAGCAGCATGCCGGTGAGGGACCGGCCATTTTGCACGATTATGGCCGACAGGTTACAGAGCTGGCTGCCCGGACACTGCAGCGAGCTTGAGAGGATGAGCGCTTAGTACAAGACCCTGCATATGTGGCGCCAGAGCATTACCATAGAGGTAGGGTTGTCCCTCGAGGTAGGGGACAACGATGCAGGGCTGTCCCACGAGGGAGGGCTATCCCACGGGGTCGTGGGGCCGGCGAGGAGGTGGTCTCCAGCAAGGGGGCGTTGAGGCACCTGTTGAGGATGTTAGAGCTGATCTGCCGAGTGACCTCCATGAGCCAGTCGAGCATCACAGCAGCATGGCGTCATTCAGCCTTTAGTTGCCGCTCACTCCAGGGACTTTGCAGGTGACCCCATCATATCCATTGTTGATCACGGGCACGAGCATTACCGGAGAGGATTGGGATCAGTAATTTCAAGGCCCATCGACCGCTGTTGAGGATCGGCCTACCCGAGATGTGGATAGTGGGCGCCGGCTGAGTTATAGCTCATCATCGATAGCTTCTAGGGATCTTTCACACGCGCAGGTATGTTTGTATTACTATTAAATTTAAATTTGTTTTAATCTCATTGATTCGCCATAACTAACTTTATAATTTTCTTATTAAGGCTTCATCCTCGCCCGTCACGGAGCCCACTTTGTGCGATGCTGACTTGGATACGACGGATGCTTATATTCAGGAGCCGACTAGAACATGGTAAGACAATTTAATTTTTTTACTTAACACGTGCATTACTAATATATATTTTCATATATTGAGCTGACTTATTCTTCTGTAGTTTGCTTCTGGACCGAAGACCCCTTCTACCAATCCTGCCAGCACTACTGACAATCATACTGCAGCGCAACCTGCGATAAAGAGGCGACGTGATGAGGACGATCCTGATAGCGTAGCCGGGCGGGATGGGATGCGCCTCAGGCCAGCGGCTGCATTAAAGCACACAGGCTGTGGGACACATTGATTTTTCTTTTTATATTTTATGTAAATAATAACAATAATTTTTTATGTTTATATTATATGCGCATTATATTTGTATTTCCCTGGTTCTTCTTTATTTTAATAATACAACACAAACACAAACATAGCAACTTAAAATAATTTAAATTCAGTACAACTAATGAAAACACATGACACGAAAAACACAAAGATAAAGTACTACACTCAACACATACATGTCATTGTTTAGTCACGACCGCCTAGTATTCTCTACTCCAACCACTTAAATTTCTTTTCCACCTTATTTTTTCTTCTTTCACCTCTTTTAGTTTCTCCTTCAACGCCGCAATTTCTCGTTTATACATAATCTCATCATCCCAGTATCTTTTGGTCAAAATCATGATAATACTGCAATGACTCTTTGTAGCATTCCTGCTTACAGGGTTCATCAAGCCATACCTCAAAATTGCAATAATTTTCATTGTTGCCTCCAAAATTGTTCACACATATCCAGTATCTGTGCCCAACTTGACCATCATCCCAACAATCCTCCACCATACAGCATTTTCCACATTGGCACATTGGTACATAAATGCGTTCAGACATTTGTTAAAGCGAAAAAAACCTTACTTTTATGGAAAGTATTACTATTTGTTATGGTTAAGCGTAGAAAATAACTAGAATGCGCCTGTTATTTATAGGCAAGGCAACACACATAACGTAGTATTTAACCGCGCTATGCTCACACATAACGTAGTATTTAACCGCGCTATGCTTCGCGTGTTAAATATTCTTTCGGATACAAAACAACTTTTTCACAGTGGGCAGCTCTTCAGATCGAGAAGACAACACACATAACGTAGTATTTAACCGCACTATATATGCTCACACATAACGTAGTATTTAACCGCGCTATGCTTCGCGTGTTAAAGATTCTTTCGGATACAAAATAGCTTTTTTGCAGGCGGGCAGCTTTTCAAATCGTCAAGACAACAGACATAACGTAGTATTTAACCGCGCTATGTATATTCACATATTTATCAAATATCTTCCTCCTCTGACAGTATAGTTTTCTAATAATTTTAGAGTGAAATTCGAAAGTCAACGTAAAAAATTTCCATTTTTTAATCCAATACTATTTTTGATTACATGAACGGGAGGGAGAAATTCATCAATTTATTCAACTGAAAAATGTTAAATATCAATAAGATTTAACAACAATAGAAACATAATTTTATTTGATACATCTTGCAACATAAACAAGTACATACACTTATTACAACCACATTACGAAAATAAAACACTACGTATATCCTTGATAGTTGGGAACATTAGATGAACTTCCACCAGGAACTGGATTACCACCGCCAACCAAACCAGCTGAAGGACATTTACAAAGGTCGTGTCTTGTTTGTGAGCATATCCTACATTTACGCGCATAAACTGTATCACCAACATCCATTTGGTTCCGTATACGCGTTCTTTTTTGCACTTGTCGCTTACGCAAATAGTCCTTGTAACACACCATTTTAAATGGTTCCGGCGGCCAATAATGCTCAGCACCCACTGGCTGCAACTGCCCACTATATGTGTTTAAGTATGCAGCAACACTATATTGCTTATCAACATAGTTAGTTGGCCCTAAACCTGTATGTTGAAAGCACTTCATGGCATGTGAGCACGGCATGTGGTAGATGGACCGTTTCCCAAAAGAACACAACCTGCTGGATTCATTTACGGTATGTATATTATTCCCCCGGTTTTGATGTATAGCGGTGTGAACTTCAAAAATATTTTGCTCATTGCAATACTGTAAAAAAATGAATGCCAATGTGCTCGCCTCCTATATTTCTCAAATCTTTTCATTGGTATTGGCGTAAATTCAACACCCCTCTCCATCAATTATGATGCACCTCTATGCCTTTCGACAAACCTCTCCGCCATCTGTTTAAATGACATCCGCACCATGGCAGTGACATGCAATCCACGTGCAGACTTCAATAACCCGTTGAAAGACTCAGACACATTTCTAGTCAGGGTTCCCCATCGTCTTCCACCACCCGCATGAAATGTCCACTTGTGAAGCTCATGTCGCATCAACCAATGATAGGCTCTTTCGTCTTTCTGCCGGATCAATTCCACGCGCCTCCTGAATTTGCACTTTTGGTGATCAATTGCAGCTATCCACATAAAATCATGCAAGTCCTTGTTGGGATATTTCTTCTTGAAATTGTGCCTTCAGGTGCCTCACACAGTAACGGTGGTATGCATACGGTTCCTGTCATTCAAGCAAATGCTCTACAGAACATAATATACCCCCATGCCGATCAGATATTAGACAAATACCTGAACGTTGTTTGACAACGTGCTCCTTCAAGTGGTTCAAAAATAGCTCTTGGCTTTCATTGGCACAGATGGCAAAAGCTAGGGAAAATATTTGTCCATTGGCATCTACTGCAACGGCGATCAACAGCTTAATATCATGCTTTCCATAGACATGAGTACTGTCTATGGAAATTACTGGACGGTAATGCACAAAACCGTCAATTGCTGGTTTAAATGCCCAAAACACGTATATGAATATATATTTCGATATTCCTGCACTCCGCTCAAGCTTCCATGGAAAGCAAATTCAACAACAGTCCCGAGGTTAAAGTGTTGCAATGCGGCCAAGTACCTGGGTAGAGATGCAAATGACTTATCCCAATCGCCTTAAACAATTTCAAATTCACGTTTGCGCCTGATATATGCCTTTCTTTTGGTAATAGTACACCCATATTCCTGGTGGACAGATGTAATACACTCTTTGATCTTTTATCTTATGGACGCTTCAATGTGTGGAATTAGTTGAAGAGAAATCAAGTCAACATCCAAGTTGAAGTAATTCCCATTGAATGTGTCCATTTCAATTGTGGGTGCCAATATATTTACCCACTTTCCACAACCCTGTTTTCTTCTTGATCGCACGCAGCATCCAATGACAAGCTGTAAACCATCTACGACAAACAGCCTTGTATACATCCGGACTTGACTCCCATACCGTCATCTCACGACACTCTTTTACGCTGTACATTTTCACCTCCCTGTTTAGGCGCGCTTTATCAAGAAAAAGCATGCCCTTTGCCAGCACCGTTGGTGTAGACTCATCCCACATTGCTGTCCGAATTTTGTCAAAATCCTTGTGAGGGCATCCACATCCGGCATACTTGGCAGATGATTAATGTAGGGAATATGCCTTGAATGAAACGATATGTGGGACTCGTACACTCTTGGTCTAACGGGAGGTGGAACATGCTCCCTCGTCAAATCAGGTTCGACATTCTCTTCCTCCTCATCATCACCCTCGTCAGGGAAGGGTGTGTCATCTCCAGACTCATCGACATTGTTGTCATAATCACTATTATCTTCCTGACTCTACGCATCTGCCAAATCCTGAGTAAATACGTCGTCTACGGGCAACTAAGTGAGGACATGAGCATCAAGTTGCTCGTTTTCACTACAAAAACAACAAAATAATAAGCTACTCAAATAGATAAATACTTTACATATAGATATATCACTTCACTTACAAGTCGTAATGTGTTGACATTCCATGATGGACATTATCATGTTGGTGATGACTCCCGGATGGACTACCGTGATCCAACACACCAAAACTACGCAGATTCCAATTGGACATGGGTTCATAACATGTAAAATTCATATCTAGATGGTACTCCCTGTGGAATATATGAGTGTTAATACAAAATCAATACAACAAAAATAAACATCGTAACACAAAGAAAAATTGAAGTTTACCACTCGTCTTATGGATTATGTATAGTAGGAGAAAAATTATTTCCTCGCTCCTCATTCACCGACGGAGATAAGTTTAGATCCGGCCAAACTCTTTCAGCCGGAACCTGTTCGGCTAAAACTGCTCCAGAATAACCACCCGATGATTGAGGGTTATCCCTGCTTTGCGCAACCTCATTATTGCGAACGTCTTCAACCCTCACGTACATTTCCAACATTTTTATCAAAATTAATTCCCGATATTTATCTGGAGTTCCCAAAAAACCTCTTAGAGTTTCATCATCCTCGATGTTAATTTCAGCGTAACAAGCAACCCCTTGCGGAGTGACAGAATACGGATATCTTCCGGTTACTTTAAGGTTCACCGAATGTTTGCTCACACTCATTTTATTACACAACAAGGATACCAGTCTATCGTACTCCATTGTAACTGGCAACTTAACATGACTCTGTGGAGATAAACTATAGCTAACTGAGTTATTCGCCACCACAACTTCATCCCCCAATATAATGAAATCCTTACTTTTCGCTCTTCAGACATTATGACAAAATGCTTGAGAATTTAACAAGAAGCAAAATTTAACAGGAGTTAGAATTTTTTTTTTGGTAGAAATAAAAATCTTTATTTAATCATCCCAAAAAACATTTACAATTTCAAGTCCCCTCTCTTTCTTCTATGTTCTGCCTTCACTATATTCCAACCTATTTTCATTATACAAAAGTTCCTATTGCTATCTATATAACTGTTCAATCCAACACATGTTTCCATTGTTTTTCTTCTTCTTTATTATCTCCATGCATCTGTGTTTGCAAGCGAGTTGGATCTGTTCTAGTAACACTTGTGGTCGAGGCACTCTTTTCCTCCATATTGCTTCATTCCTAGCTTTCCATATATAGTATATAACTGCTGCCAGAGCTGCCTTTGTGAACGATCTTCCTGCTTTACCCTTTGCAATTCTAGCCATCCTTCTCCCTATTCCATTCACTTCTGTGTTTTGTATGTTCATCCCCAGCCACTGTAATACTTCAGCCAAGCACATTCTAGAGTACGTGCATTCAAAGAAGAGGTGATCAATGGATTCTGTTCTTCCTTCACATAGCATGCATTCATTGTCTTCAGTAATATTAAGTTTCATTGTTCTCTCCTTTGTCAACAGTTTCTTCCTCATCACTAGCCAGCTAATAAAACTGTGTTTAGGGACATTCATTCTATTCCATACTTCCCTGCACCAAGGCCATTGAGCTAGCCTTCCTCTTCTCCAGTTTTAACCATTTTTGACTGTGTATTTCCCTGTCCTCGATTGCCATCCATTTTCTATGTAACCATTGCCATATATATCACGGATGGCACAAATTTTCCTCCAATACCAGCTACTATCTGCAGGGGGCCTATGCTGCCACCAGTCTTCTCCCTTCAGGTATATATGATTGATCCATTTCACCCACAAAGTGTCTTCCTTGTTAGCGATGTTCCACACATATTTCGCCACTGCAGCTTCATTCCATGTTATACATTCCCTTATGCCCAATTCCCCTTCCTTCTTTGGCCTGTAGACAAGGTCCCAAGCCACAAGTGGTACCTTAGTTGATACACTCTTCCCTGCCCATAAGTAACTTCTGCATATGGCTGTGATGTCTTTAATCACCTTCTTGGGGAGAATGAATATTGTTGCCCAGTATGAGTGTATATTGATCAATACAGAGTTGATTAGTTGCACTCTTCCTGCATATGATAAATTCTTTGAACCCCATGAACGAATTCTTGTGCTTAGCCTCTCCACCAACATTTCATAGTCACTTGCCTTCAATTTCCTTGCAGCTATAGGAACTCCTAGGTATCTGAATGGCATAGCCCCTTCTTTGTATCCTGTTATTTCACATATGTTCTCCAAACACTGCTTTTCCATGTTTGCACTGTAGATGTTTGATTTTCCTGCATTTGTACTTAGACCAGAAGCATTAGTAAAGGTTTGTCGCCCCCTCAGCAATAGCATGATACCATGGTATTCTCCTATGCAGAACATCAGCACATCATCTGCAAAGCATAGGTGATTCAGTTTTCACCCTTTACACTTTGTATGGAAAGCAAACCCCTCCTGTGTGGCTACCCATTGCATAATTCTGGTAAAGTACTCCATGCATATCACAAAGAGGAGTGGAGAGATTAGATCACCTTGCCTTAGGCCCCTTTTTGCCTCTATACATGGACAAAGGAATGCATGACATCCATTTAATGAATTTTGTAGGGAAGTTCAAAGCATAGAGCATCTCTTCCACAAACCCCCACTCCACAGTATCATAGGCTTTTTTGAGATCAATCTTTATTAGGCAACTTTTTGTTGATTTTTTCCTGTTATATAGCTTGACTAAGTCATGGCATATCAGGATATTCTGTACTATGTTCCTGCCCTCCACAAAAGCACTCTGATTCTCTGATATTATAGTTGGTAGCACTCCTTTTAGCCTGTTGCATAGCACCTTTGAAATGATCTTATAAATTGTATTGCAGCATGAAATTGGTCTATAGTCTCCAACACTGTCTGCATGGTTATTTTTGGGGATCAGTGTTAAGACAGTTCTATTAATACTCTTTAGCATTCTTGTGTTATCAAAGAATTCCTTTACACTGTCAACCACATCCTTTTGAACTACTGACCAGCAATCTTTAAAGAACTGAGCCCCATATCCATCAGGACCTGGAGATTTATCTCCACCTATTGCCCAGAGTGCTTCTTTAATCTCCTTTTCTGTAATTGCTGCTTCCAGGATTGCTCTTTGCTCCTTCTGTACTACTGGCCTTTTTTTTACTAAACTACTGCATACATGCTGTCTATTGTCTTTGCTTTCACCTAGTAGCTTTGCATAGTAGTCTATGAATGCCTTTGCTATCCTTTCAACCCCAGTTAGAATATTTCTGAATGGATTTTTCCAAATCCTTAACGCCTTTAAATAAGGCAATATCCAATTCGGGGGTTCAAATTTTTTGAGGTAAAACGCCCTTTTAAAAAGTGTTTTACATATTTGAATTATTGTTATGTCAGTTAATCGTAGAAGAGTTATTGGTGGGCCTACAAAATATGTATGGCGCCTTTCATTAAGGCGTTATACCTTCTTGTCTTTTCATATTCAGGTATAGCGCCTTAATTAAAAACGCTATATGTATAATGCCCTTTTAAAGGGCGCTATACCTTAACAGGGCAAACAACCGTTAAGGTATAGCGCCTTTTAAAAGGGCGTTATACATATTTTGGTTTCTAAGTTTTTTTTCCAAACATTTTCGTCATTTGAATCCAAAAGAACCACATTTTGGTTCCGGACTCCAATTTTCTCACCCACCCTCTTTGTTTTTATCCTTCTCATCATTAAGTTGTCTATTTTTGTTTACTTAAATATTTCTTCATCTTTAACTCAAAGTTTCAACTTTAATCTTTAATAATTTTCTACTTTTGATAGATAGTGCTTTAACTACTCCCTAGAGAACTATTATGCTGCGAGTAATTTAGTCCGTTAGAGCTTATACGAATTAATGCACTTAATGACTTAATTAATAATGAAAAGATTGTTATGTGGTGAGTATAAATGTATTATTTTACATGGATTACTTACTTTAAAAAGTATTTTTTTTATAAAGAAATATTTAATTCTTGTATTACTTATAATATTTTTATTCCATATTCTATCTCGTATATAATGATATAAAATTCTGATACATACAAGTATTGTTTAATACAGCCAGGGGCGGACCTATATTGGGGTTGAGGAGTCACGGGACCGTGTTAACCTACGTAAAATTTTTGTATATACATATTATATATATCTGTACTTATATATGGGACCTCTTAATATTTTAGTGGTGCTCTAAAATACGAAGTGGCAAATGGGAGAAGTGGTTGCTTTAATTTTGGGCGCTTAAATTCTCTCCTTTGCTGGTGGTGACTCAGGTTCAACACCACCCAAAGCTTCTCTCAGCCTTTTCTCCTTTTTTTATTTTAGTTCTTTGAATACAATGTAATTTATATTTAAAAGCAAATTACTTTATTTTTCACTTTATCTTCTTTTTGTAAATTCAATTATGGTTTAGTGCTAGTACAAAATAGTCAATTTAATTAATTTTATTTTTTTTTCCAAATTCCTTCCTTAAAATTGAAAGCCTTAAATTGCAACTTATTGCTCCACAAATAGAAAAATACAAATCTTCTTCCACAACCTTCTTCAACAATCACTCTGAATCGGCAATGGCAACTAAGAATTTGAAACTCTTCTTCAATTCTTTTAGTACTAACATACTCTTAATCTTGATTTCTTTAGTAAGTCTTTGATAATTTTAAATTTGAACGCCTCTCTCTCTCTCTCTCTCTCTCTCTCTCTCTCTCTCTCTCTCTCTCTCCCTCCGTTAGTGTTTTCTTTTTCTTTAGAGCTTCTTTTTGTTAATACTTGGATGATAAGTCATCATAATCATTAAGTTTCAAAGAGTTGCTCGCCGAATTTTATCGTTGGTGATTAGCAGATATATACAGTGGTGCCCCCGTCGTGCTCAAATTCTGACTCCGCATCTGAATACAACCAACTAATTATGATACATTAATTATGCGATGATTAATTTTTTTCTTAAGTGGCCAACCAAATATTGTATTATTTAAATCTTATGCAGTATTTATGCTAAGATTAATTGCTCGGATACAACCAAAAACGATCCTAAGTGAATCGAAGTTCATTGTACTAATCTAAATGTTTTGCTGTAAAAAGAATCAAGTCCAAAATATAAGACGACGGCTGGCTCCACTTATTTGCTTGACTCTACCGCCTTGGATTATGGGAAGAAAGGGCGGAGAAGCAACCTAAAGAAGCAACAAAAAAGATTGCTTGTCCTTGTTTTTTCCCTTCTTTTTGGTTACAAAGGAAAGACTTGGGATTCTCTGCATTATTATAGCAGACCTACTAAAGACACCGACATTCATCAAGGAAGATTTATTAGAGAATAAAAGAGGGTAAAAAATAAGCTAGGGATTACAATATATATGGCAAGATAAACGTGTTATTAATTTGTACCAGTTTTCACTGTGCTTTGCATGATAAAATCAAGGTTTTAAGCATTTTTAGTATAATTGGTTATGATGAAAAAAATTTGAATTAAATTATTTTTCATAAAATGAACAAAAATAACTTATTTACTCTTGCCCAGAAATTATTTTCTTCACAACTTTTTGAACTCTTAACTTCATAACAGTAACTACCAATGTTTATACATTTTTAACAATCTCTCATACTCAAAATATCGTCAAAAGCATATATTGGCTAACATTTTCATGAATCTTCACTGAACGATTTGAAAAAAGTATTTTTTTTTTAATGCTTTAATCTTTAAGAAAATATTTTTATAAAAACAATCATTTTTAGAAAAACAACCGATCCCTTTTTCACTCGATTCTTCTATGTAGTATACCATCTATTCTCTTTTTTTCTCCCTTAATTTAAGTGTATTTTCTGACATCTAAAATATTTTGGAACAAAACACTGGACGAGGTATTGATTCTTAATCCAACCAATTAAATTACTAAAACATACAATAAATTTGTTCACTACACTCCACTTCCATTTATTAAACCCCTTAATTAGTTCCCGACTTATTTGAAGCAAGAATGGGGTAGCTATCTGACAGCTTGTTCCCAGTATATTTCCTAGTGGAGGTGTTATGTCCCACCATAATTGATTAATTTTTAAGGAGATCAAAATAATTGAAGTAAAGGATCTCTAAAGGACAATTCAAATAGTGGAGGTGTAATTAGACTTCTCTATTATTAGTTCTTTCTCATAATCAATCAACAACCTTAAACCGAACAATTGTTAGAGATCCCACAGTTGAGCTGATGAAGCAATCATTTAATACACAATAATCAAAACAATTAACAAATCACATGGTTTGCCTAGATCATAAACTTTAGCTGGATGCCAAAAACAAGAAGTAATATTTAGTTACATGAGCAATTAACGGTAATTATAGCCATCATGAAGTCATAAACTATCATCAAGAAGAGGTTAGGTAAACACAAGAAAAGGGAGGATAATTATTGACCACTTCTGCATACGCCATCTTCATTTTCTTGTGTATTATCATTCAATTAAGCAAACTGTGGTATGTTTTACTTTTTTATTTAGTAATGGTGGTGATTCAGTCGGCTTAATGATAATTTTATTCATGGTCATTGAACTTTTGTGTTTGTTACTCAAAAATTACTTTTCCTTTTTTTTTTGTTACGTAAAAATCATTCAACTTTGTGTTCATTACACAAAGTCACTTTTCTTTCTTTTATTACACAAAAATCATTTTACGTTGCTCTAGTTAACACAAAAGTCACATTTTTACTTGAAAAGTCTATTATGCCCTTGATATTATATACACCTTCATATTTATGTAATACCTTCTATATTATATACTATATAATTTATTTTTAACTATGTATTTTATTTATGAATAAAATAACTTAATATTATTTTATTTATTATTTTTTTATAATATATTCGTATATTTAATTTTTTCTTAATGTTAATTTTTAAAATATATTAGTAGCCTTATTAAATTTGTCAGTAACTTTAATATATATTAGTAGAGAAATAAATCGGCAAATACATTTCCGTGAGAAAATTCGCAGGTAAACAAACAAAGAAAATGAGGGAAAAAAAATCATATGTTAATCTGAAGGAAAAATCCCTAGGTACTACATGTGAATTTAGCTGGGGATAT
This sequence comes from Nicotiana attenuata, assembly GCF_001879085.1. Lineage (NCBI taxonomy): Eukaryota > Viridiplantae > Streptophyta > Magnoliopsida > Solanales > Solanaceae > Nicotiana > Nicotiana attenuata. The sequence continues at coordinate 54,450,448 of NC_031993.1, forward strand.
TTTGTTGGGGATTTACCTGGGGAATTGGTTATTTGGGAAATTACAGTACTAGAAATTCGGGAAAAAACATCCAAAAAAATCGACCAAAGATGGTCGGTAATGGCCAATAATCGTCCAAAACACGATCATTAACGTGTGATCGGTATTTTGAAGGTCGTAAGAGCATACCGACCAAAGTTGGTCGGAAATTACCGGCCAACTTTGGTTGGTCAATTAAATTCAAAAAAAAAAAAAATTGCTGAAAAAAAAATTTGTTTTATAACGCTACTAATATATCTTGAAAATTAAAGTTAAGAAAAAATTAAATATACGGATATATTATAAAAATAATAAATAAAATAATATTAAGTTATTTTATTTATAAATAAAATACATAGTTAAAAATATATTATATAGTATATAATATAGAAGGTATTACAAAAATATGAAGGTTTATATAGTATCAAGAGCATAATAGACTTTTCAATTAAAAATGTGAATTTTGTGATAGCTAGAGCAAAGTAAAATGATTTTTGTGTAACAAAAAAAAAGTGACTTTTGTGTAATGAACACAAAGTTGAATGATTTTTACGTAACAAAAAAAAAAGAAACGTGACTTTTGGGTAACAAACACAAAAGTTCAATGACCATGGATAAAATTATCTCAAATTTTAATTATTTCATTGCATGGTTGCTATTTTTATCAGTAAGTATTTTAGTATTAATTAATTCTACCACTTTGTTAAATGAGATGAAATCATTTAACGTTTTTTGCTTTTGCTACGATTTGAATCTTGATTATTCTTGTTTTGATTTTATCCCAACACTTATTATTTAATGATGGTCAGGTCACACCATGCAAGCGATTACGTTTTTAGAAACTACTAGGTATGAGCACCTACATATGCCATTTATTGTAAAGCATATAAGTAAAAAAGAAACCTAGTTATTAATCCTTAATAAGAAATGTCTAACAACTTCAACCTTTTAATTAACACTTGAACGGAATGTTCGTTTAAGCATAATAACTACGTACAAATGCATCGTTGTTAAAGGAACTGATATAGCAGTGAATTGGCCTAATTAAGCATCCTAACGTCAAAGTCAATTAATTATTTTTTCTGTCTCACTTTATTTATTTATGTGACACACTCTTCTTTAATTTGTCCCAGAAAGAATATTATTTTTTTATATTTAAAAATAGTTTAACTTCAAAAAAATTCTTCTTTTACACTTTATAAGATGTTTAAAGTTATATAAATATCTAAAAACTTGTTTGAGTTCATAATAATCAAAAATAATTTTTTTAATCTTAATCTACTTGTTAAAGGATGTCACATAAGTTAGGAACTAAGGAAATAACTGTTACTCTTAAGGGCTTAAAGATTAGGAGATCCCCACGTATGAGATAGTCTGTGAGCACCAAATCTTGACTCTTTTTCCGTCGTTTTTTTGCTGAAGAAAAGGACTTTGTCTCTTCAACACTTCGGAAAATGAGCTAGTCATCTAGGCACACAACCCAAATTTGACTGCTGACAGTGACTTCATATCAGTTGTTGGCAATTAATTTTTTTTCCTTCTGGCTGCTGAAGACTAGAAATTGTTGTAAGATAGGTAGGTCCATATATATGAAAGGCAGCCGAATTAATATAAACATTTAATGTAACTTGCAAATTGTGCTATCATTATCCTCACTCTTATATTGACCATATTTTAAAAAAGGGATAATAGCTCTTTTGGTCCCTCAATTATTGATAATTTTAATTTTGATCCTTGTGCTATATGGTTTAACACATTTTGTAAATCCCGTAACATTCTATAACTAATTTGGAAATTTTTGAAGGTGTATAATATCTAAATCTTGCACTTAGAAGATAATATGAATGTTTGGAAGAGGGAAAAGGTGTTGTGGAACAAATAGGAATTTGTTCAAGAGAATAAAGCGAACATGGTCCACATGACCTAATTTCAAATGATTATATCTCCTAGTGTGTAACGAATTAAGCTATGATCCATATATTAAATGAAACTCTCTGAGTTTAGTTTTCTCAACTTCAAATGGTTTTCTATTTCGACATATCTATAAAAGGTTATGATCTTTTTACTAAGGGTAATAGAGCATGCTCACCGCTTGCGTGACCCACGCAAGCCACCCACGTAGCCTGCATGGCAAATTCCAGAACGAGACCAAAAGAAGAGGGGGAGGATTCAGGACTCGCGCGGCCAATGCACGAGCTCTGCGTGGCCCACTAGCCCCCGGCCCTATAAATAGGTGCTAGAACGTGATTTTCTCATTCTTAACACCCCAAAGAAGCCAGTGCTTAGTCCTTTCAATTAAGGAGATATTAAGCCAAGAACAAGAAGAAAAGTATAAATTACCCGAGAATTTTACTTGGGAATTTTTTGCGAAGGAATTTTATACGGATTTCCATGAGAAAATCAAAAATTAATAAATTCTAGAATATTTTACCTGCAAAACATATTTTTCAAGGAAAATCCGCATGTGAATTTGGTGCCACTCTGCGCCAAAAAGTTACCTAGGGAATATTTGGAGAAATATCCGCAAGTACAATTTTCATAGGTAAATTCGCATGAAAATGAACAATAATAAACCCCTTTGTTAATTTGTAGGAAATTCTCCAAGTAAAGCTACCTGCGGATTTAGCTGCGGATAGTTACTAGGGAATGACCTAGGATTTTTTTACTTGGAGAATTATCAGGGTATTGTTGGTCTGTAGAATTACATGGAGATTTATTTCTTGGAAATTTACTTGGAGATTTTCTTACCTGGGAAATTACTTGAGAATTTTTTTGTTGCGGATTTAGATGCGAATGTTTTCTTAAAAATTTTCTTGGGGATTTACAAATTAAGGGATTTACCCAGGGCTTTCGTTGTTGTAAGTTTAGATCAGTTCTTGTCCTTAAGAGCACGGTGCTGCGAGATGGTTCTATGAAGGTGACTATTGGTGATGATGGTGTATTACGGCTTTAGGACCGGATTTGTGTTCTTAATGTCGATGGCTTAAGAGTTTTGATTATTAAGGAGGCTCATAGTTCGCTGTATTCTATTCATCTAGAAGCTCGAAGATGTACCATGATTCGAAACAGTATTATAGGTGGCAAAGGATGAAGAAGGATATTGTCGGATATATATCACGACGTTTGAATTGCCAGCAGGTCAAGTATGAGTATCAGAGACCGGGTAGTTTGCTTTAGAAAATTGAGACACCAGAGTGGAAGTGATAGCATATTACTATGGATTTTGTGGTATGTTTGCCACGGACTTTGAGGAGATTTGACGCTATTTGGCTCATTGTGGACAGATTGACGAGGTATGTGTATTTTGTTCCAGTCATGACTTCTCTAAACTTCGAAGTAGTTGGCTTTGATCTACATCATAGAGATTGTTCGCTTGCATGGCATACTAGTTTCTATTATCTCATATAGCGATACTCAGTTTACTTTGCATTTCTAGAAAGTGGTTCATCATGAGTTGGGCATATAGGTTGAATTGAGTACTGTATTCCACCCTCAGACGGATGGGCAGTCCGAGAGAACCGTTCAGATTTTGAAGGATATGTTGAGTGCCTGTGCTATGGATTCGGAGGCCAGTGGGATCAATTTCTTTCATGAGTGAAGTTTGCATTCAACAATAACTATCAGTCGAGCATCCAAATAACTCCGTATGAGGCATTATATGTAAGGCAATATCGTTCTCAGATTGGCTGGTTTGAGCCATATGAGACTAGATTGTTAGGCACAAATTTGGTTTGTGATACTTCAGAAAAGGTGAAATTGATTCAGGAACGGCTTTGTATAGCACAGTCTAGGAAAAAAATATTATGCTGATAGGAATGTTCGTGATGTAGCTTTCATGAACGGTGAGAAGATTCTACCCCAAATTTTGCTTATGAAGAGCTTGATGAGATTTGGGAAGAAGGACAAGTTGAGCCCTCAGTATATTGATTCATTCGAGGTGTTGGAGAGAGTTGGTGAGGTGGCCTGCAAACTTGCTTTGCTACCCAGCTTGTCGGGAGTTCATCCGATATTTTATGTTTCTATGCTTCGAGAGTATTAGGAGGATCAATCACATGTATTGAATTTGAGTTCAGTGCGGTTAGATGAAAATCTAGATTATAAAGAAGAACTGATGGCCATTTTGAATCGGTAGGTTCGGAAGTTGAGGTATAAAGATATCGCATCAGTGAAGGTTCAATGAAGAGGTCAACCAGTTAAAGAGACGATATGGGAGACCGAGCATGATAAGAGAAGCACATATCCTATTTTTTTGACATCTCGGGTATGACTCTAAACCCGTTCGAGGATGAATGTTTGTTTAAGAGGGAAAGAATGTAACGATCTGGCCGATCATTTTGTGTATTTGAGCCATATTTTCTTATTTGATGATTCCTGCACAATTTTTTGTTATTTTGTGACTTGCAGGGATGGTTGGTTCGGTTTCGGGAAGGTTTGGGAAAGAATTAAAACTTAGTTCCAAGGTTGGGAGCTTAAATTGTAAGAGTTGATCAAGGCTTGGAATTTGTATAGATGATGTCGGATTGGTATTTTGATAGTTCCAATAAGTTTTTATGATAATTTTGGACTTAGGCATATGTCCGAACTTGAATTTGAAGGTTCCTAGGATATTTTGAGGCTAATTATCGAAAATTAATAAGTTTGACTCATAATTGACTTTTTGATTATTGAGGTTTATTTGGGATTCCAAGCCTTGTGATAGGTTCATATGGTGATTTATGACTTGTGTGCAAAATTTGGGGTCATTTCGGGTTGGTTAGACGTGGTTTGACGTGAGTTTGAAAGTTGGAAGTTTGGATAAATTATTAAGTTTGAATTGCGGTGCGATTTATGATTTTGATGCTACCTTTTGTGATTTGAGACCTCGAGTAGGTCTGTATCATATTTTGGGACTTGTTGGTATGGTTGGACTGGGTCCCAAGGCCCCCGAAGTTTTTTAGATGGATTTCAGATCATTTGGGTGAAGGTTGGCACAACTGGTTCTGGTGTGTCGCACTTGTGGAATTTGACCGCAGGTGCGTGGTCGCAGGTGCGTGGTCGCAGGTGCGTGGAGGAGTCCACAATACCAACTAAAAGTTAACCCCAGTCCCGCTTGATCGAAATTCGTGATTTGGACCAAATACCGACTATCCATTCACCCCCAAGCCCTGTTATGTGATTTGTTTCGAAATCTGACCTCAATTTGAGGTCTAAATCTCAATTTTATAAAATTTCTAAGTTCTACCCAAAACCCCTAATTTCTACCTTGAAATTCATGAATTTGATGTAAAATTCATAGAAAAGTAATGGAAATTGATAGAAAACGAATTAAAGTTGCTTACCAATAAATTTAGGGAGAAAATATACTTCAAAAATCATCTCTAGAGAGCTTAGGGTTGAAAAATGGTGTAAAAATGAGCTTACTCCCGATTTTCTCACATTTTACCCAACTGCAGATATCGCAATTGCGAATTCTTGATCTCAATTGTGTCGCCCGCAAATGGTCTAATTACAATTGCGTTCAGTATGACAGTGTGCAGAAGTCGCAAACGCGACATGATCATCGTATTTGTGAATAGCCCCTGATCGCAAATGCGAGTAATGCTTCGCAAATGCGAAGCTTTCTCCCTAGGCACTATGTCGCAAATGCGACACTATAATCGCAAATACCACCCCAACTCTGTCTGCAAAAGCGAACTTCACTTCACAAATGCGAAGTCCCAGCTCCCAGTCCATGTTCGCGTTTGCGAGCCTGACATCGCAAATGCGAGGCTCACAATTGCGATCAGGCATTCGCAAATGCGAGACCTGCAAGTTTACACCAACAACTATTATGCATCAGCTGTTCCAACTCAGTCAGCAATGCATTCGGAACACACCCGATCCCCTAAGGCTCCATATCGAACATGCACACAAGTATATTAACATTATACAAACTCGATGCTAACTCAAAACATCAAAATAACATCAAATATTAAGAATCAAGCATCAAAACTCAAATTTCAACTTTGAAATTCATTTTTCCAACTTTCCACATAGTGCACGGAAATGCTTGGGTCACTCGGGACCCCAACCGAACATGCGTACAAGTCCAAAAACATCATACAAACCTATCGAAATCGTCAAAATACTGATCCGAGGCCGTTTACCTAAAACGTTACCCGTGGTCAACTCTAGCCTTATTTAAGTCAAAAATCAAGTTTTGTTCAAAATATCACATAAAAGCTTTTTGAAAAGGGATACGGACCATGCATGCAAGTCATATAATATTAAATGGAGCTATGAGAGGTCTCTGAACACAAAAATTAAGACTGGGATTCAAAATGACCTATTGGGTCGTTACATGACTAGAAACAGATTCAGCAGACTCGGGGGGGGGGGGGGTGGAGCCATTGATTCTTTCTAGCGGTGTCAGCATTCTTTTCTGATAGTTACCTGTTGTTAGACACTTACTTTATTCCAACGGGATGCCTCGAAGACTTATGTACTCATATTATTCAGATAGAGGCTCGTGACTTATCGTATTGGGTCTAGATCTTTAAAAAAAATGTCAGATCTTATTAAATTGTTTCCAGATTTATATTATTTAAGGATTATCAGACTTTCAAATGATCAGCTTCCTCAGTAGTACCTTTCAGACTGTTAGGACAAGGTTCACTCAACGAGTTAGTACAGGTTGGGTGCCGTCATGTCTCACCTTTGTTTCGGGGCGTGACACATTTAACCTTAAATTAATTAAAATATGTGTTCCTTTATGTCACGACCCGGATTTCCCACCCTCAGGAGTCGTGATGGCGCCTACTCGTGAAAGCTAGGCAAGCCAACCAGTTTAACTATTTACCTTGTTTCCATTTTTAATCCGATAACAATGAAGAACCAACATTGAAATAACAACAGAATTTAAATAGGCGGAAGACTAAGTTGCAAAGTTCTAATAATACTGCTAATACCAATCCATAACAAATATACCCAAGACTGATATAACAACTTCACAAACTATCTAAGAGTACTACAAATAAAAGTCTGAAAGAAACACAACTTTGTCTCTGGAAATACATGAAAGAAATAGGAATAATAGATAGAAGGAGACGCCAAGGCCTGCGGACGCCTGCAGGACTACCTCGGGTCGCCTGATGAACACGAAATAGCTATCTCACTGCGGTCCATAATCTACAGCACTGGGATCTGCACAAAAGAGTGTAGAGTGTAGTATCAGCACAACCGACCCCATGTGCTGGTAAGTGCCTGGCCTAACCCCGGCGAAGTAATGACGAGGCTAGGACCAGACTACCAAATAAACCTGTGCAGTTAAATCATTTACAGCGGAAATAAAGGCAGTATGTACAGTTAAAGAGGGGAGGGGGAAAAACATGCTGCGGGGAGTACCAGATAACAACAGAATACCAAAGAGGAATGTAGAGAAACCGAAATTCAATTGCTAACAAGAATAAGATAAACAAATACAGTATTCTAACAAGGATAAGAGAAACAAACACAGTATTCACTTTCATCTCTTTCTTGTTGCAGGCATGCAACCCGATCCCATTTCGAATATTTTGTTGCAGGCGTGCAACCCGAACCCATTTCAAATATCTTGTTGCAGGCGTGCAACCCGATCCCATTTCATATATCTTGTTGCAGGCGTGCAACCCGATCCCATTTCATATATTCTTGTTGCAGGCGTGCAACCCGATCCCATTTCATATATCTTGTTGCAGGCGTGCAACCCGATCCCATTTCCTATATTTTGTTGTAGGTGTGCAACCCGCTCCCATTTCATATATTTTCATTGCAGGCCTGCAACCCGCTCTCATTTCATATATTTCCGTTGCAGGCGTGCAACCCGCTCCCATTTCATATATCTCGTTCCAGGCATGCAACCCACTCCCATTTCATATTTCAACACCAATCATAAAACAGTCTCAGCAAGGAAACAACAATATAACAACAACATCCCGGCAAGGGAACAATAATATAACAACAACATCCCGGCAAGGGAATAGTAATATAACATAAACATCCCGGCAAGGGAACAGTAATATAACTCCAACATCCCGACAAGGGAACAATAATGATAATTCTCCTACGAAGCACGAATAAACCACAACAGAGTCATAACAATTACAATACAAGACTCACGGGCATGCTTGACACCGACGTATAGATACTCGTCACCATGCCTATACGTCGTATTCCACAGCTAACACATAGCAATTAAGACAAAACTCCTAATCCCTCAAGCTAAGGTTAGACCAAACACTTACCTCGATGCCTCGTACACAATTCAAGCCTCAACTATAGCTTTACCTCTTGATTTCACCACCACTTCGCTCGTATCTAGTCACAAGTTACTTAATTACATCAATAAACGCTAAATGAATTAATTCCAATGCATGAAAATGAATTTTCCAAAGTTTTACCCAAAAAGTCAAAAATCACCCCCGGGCCCACATGGTCAAAACTCGAGGTTCGAAACAAAACCCGATTACACATTCACTCACGAACTCAAATATATAATTTGTTTGAAATTGGACCTCAAATCGAGGTCCAAATCCCCAAATTTTGAAAAATCTAGGTTCTACCCAAAACACCCAATTTCCCCCATGAAAATCATTGATTTTGAGTTGAAATCATGTTAAAGGATGTTAATGATTGAAGGAAACGAGTTAAAGTTGACTTACAATTGATTTAGAAGAAGAGTTGTTCTTGGAAAATCGCCCTAGATGGTTTGTGTTTTGAAAAGATGTGAAAAATGGTTGATTTCCGGCCTCTGCAATTGCGAACCCCGACCTCTGCTAGGTTCGCATTTACGAAAAAGGGCTCGCATTTGCGAGCTAGGAATTGCGATCCATATGTCGCTTTTGCGACGACTAGCCTCAAGCTGGGGGATCGCATTTGCGATCAAAGTCCTCGCAATTGCGAAGATAGGCTGGGCTGGGCTGCTTTCTCAATTGCGACCAAGCCCTCGCATTTGCGATATCGCATTTGCGAGCCAGGCTTCGCAAATGCGAAGCCTGCAGGCCTGCACAGAAATAGCTGAAGCCTGCAATTCCTTAAGTCCAAAGATTCACCCCGTAGCCTATCCAAAACTCACCCGTGCCCTCGGGGCTCCAAACCAAACATGCACACCAACCTAAAAATATCATACGGACTCGCTCGTGCATTCAAATCACTAAAATAACATCAACAATTATGAATTTAGCATCAAAATCATGAAATTTTCTTAAGAACTTCAAATTTCCAATTTTTCTCAAAAACGATCCGATTCACGTCGTTTCAAGTCCGTTTCTTACAAAATTTCACAGACTTATCTTAAATCACATATAAGACCTGTACCGGGTGCCGGAACCAAAAACACGGGCCCGATACCATCAAGTTCCAATCACAATTCATTTCCAAATCTCATAAACAATTTCAAAAAACAATTTTCTTTAAAAATTCATTCCTCGGGATTGGGACCTTGGAATTTGATTCCGGGCATACGCCCAAGTCCCATATTTTCCTACGGACCCTCCGGGACCGTCAAATCACGGGTCCAGGTCTATTTACCCGAAATGTTGACCGAAGTCAAATTAATTCATTTTAAAGTCAAAATTCACCATTTTCACAGATTTTCACATATAGGCTTTCCGGCTACGCGCTCGGACTGTGCACGCAAATTGAGGTAAGGTAAAAAGGGAGGTTTTTAGGCCTCGGACACTGAATTTGTTTCTAAAACAAGTGATGACTCTTTGGGTCATCACATCCTCCACCTCTAAAACAACCATTCGTCCTCGAACGGACATAAGAAGGAAGTACCTGAGTCGGGGAAAGATGGGGATAAGCGCATATCAGACTCGGACTCCCAGGTCGATGCCTCAGCAGGCTGACCTCTCCCTGAACACAAACAGAAGGAAAACTCTTTGATCTCAACTGATGAACCTGCCGGTCTAGAATAGCTACCGGCTCCTGCTCATAGAACAAGTCCTTCTCCAACTGGACAGTGCTGAAGTCTAACACGTGGGATGGATCGCCGTGATACTTCCAAAGCATGGACACGTGAAACACTGTGTGTACGGACGATAAGCTCGGCGGCAACGAAAGTCTGTAAGCCACCTCTCCCACTCGATCAAGAATCTCAAACGGGCCAATGAACCTAGGGCTAAGCTTGCCCTTCTTTCCAAATCTCATCACGCCCTTCATAGGCGACACCCGAAGCAATACCCGCTCACCGACCATGAATGCCAAATCACGAACCTTACGGTCGGCATAACTCTTTTGCCTGGACTGAGCTGTACGAAGCCTGTCCTGAATGATCCTAACCTTGTCCAAGGCATCCTGTACTAGATCCGTACCCGACAACCGAGCCTCTCCCGGTTCAAACCACCAACCGACGACCGACACTGCCTACCATATAAAGCCTCATAAGGAGCCATCTGGACACTCGACTGGTAGCTGTTGTTGTAGGCAAACTCTGGTAAAGGTAAGAACTGATCTCACGAGCCTCCAAAGTCGATAACACAAGCTCGGAGCATATCCTCCAAAATCTGAATAGTCCGCTCGGGTTGCCCATCCGTCTGAGGATGAAATGCTGTGCTCAACTCGACCCGTGTACCCAACTCTCACTGCACCACTCCCAAGAAATGTGAGGTAAACTGCGTACCGCGGTCCGAGATGATAGACACAGGCACACCATGAAGACGAATAATCTCCCGGATATAGATCTCAGCCAACTTCTCAGAAGAATAGGAGGCTGCCACAGGACTGAAATATGCTGACTTGATCAGCCTATCAATAATGACCCATACTACATCGAACTTCCTCTGAGTCCGTGGGAGTCCAGTAACGAAGTCCATAGTAATACGCTCCCACTTCCACTCAGGGATCTGTCACGATCCGGATTTTCCACCCTCGGGGGTCGTGATGGCGCCTACTCGTAGTAGCTAGGCAAGCCATTTTGATTACTTTTTCATTAATAAACAATTCTTTTTAACAATTTATGACAACAATATAAAACAACAAAACTAATTAATAGCGGAAGTCTTAATTATAGAAACTGGATAAACCACGGAGTAGTCAATATAAGCCTCTACCCAAGACTGGTGTGACAATACTCACGAACTGCTAAGAATTTCTAAATACAAGGGTCTGAAAGAACACATAAGCTGTTTGTCCCGAATACAAAGAGGCAACAGTCTAAAAGGGAGAATAAGAGAGAGATGCCGGGCCTACAGACGCCTGCAAGGCTACCTTGGGTCTCACGATACTGAAAGCCTGCTCCCGTGCTAGTGCTGCTACTGCTGCTCGAAACCTGGGCCTGTGCAAAAAAAAATGCACAGAGTGTAGCATTAGCACAACCGACCCCATGTGCTGATAAGTGTCTAGCCTAACCCTGGCGAAGTAGTGACGAGGCTAGACCTGACTACCACATAAACCTGTGCAATTTCATATATATATATATATATATATATATATATATATATATACAGCGGAATCGAAATACAAAATAGATAAACAATATGGGAGGGGAAACATGCTGTGGGAAGTATAATTAAATTCCAAATAAGAGTCGTCCAATAATAAAGGAATACAGCACAACTCAATAGCACGTAATGAAACAGAATTCAACCAGTGCACGGCATCACCCTTTGTGCTTTTACTCTCGTCCTCACCAAGCAATAACATATACACGACATCACCCTTCGTGCTTTTACTCTCATTCCTCACATATATCAATAGAATCGGCACGGAATGGTACATCTTGCGGCACGGCATCACCCTTCGTGCTTTAACACTCTTTTCTTTCTTTCACTTTCATCTCATAGTTCACATTATTACTTGAGCCAATGCTCCAAAGAGTTACTTATCTCATATATATTCACAATTTGTATTTCCACCCGAGCCAATGCTCCACGAAGTTTCAAGATCATAATTTCTTTCACAAGGTCTTTACCACATATAGAAATTATCATTTAAGCATGGAAGGCATAACAACAACCAAACTATTCGCAAATAAGGACTCACGGTCATGCTTGACACCAATGTATAGATACTCGTCACCATGCCTATACATCGTACTCCACAATTAGCAAGTTACAAATAAGACTTAACTCCTATTCCCTCAAGCTAGGGTTAAACCAAACACTTACCTCGATGCCTTGAACTCAACTCAAGCCTCAACTATGGCTTTACCCCGTAAATCCACCTCCAATCCGCTCGAATCTAGTCACAAATTACTTAATTACATTAATAAACACTAAATGAATCAATTTGAATGCATAAAAATGAATTTCCCAAAGTTTTTCCCAAAAATTCCAAAATCGCCCCAGGGCCCACGTGGTCAAAACCCGATGTTCGAACCAAAACCCAGTTACACATTCCCCCACGAACTCAAATATGCAATTTGTTTCAAAATCGGACCTCAAATTGAGGTCCAAATCCCCAATTTATAGAAACCTAGGTTCTACCCAAAACCCCCAATTTCTCCCATGAAAATCATTGCTTTTAAGTTGAAAACATGTTAAATGATGTTAATGATCGAAAGAGTTAAGTAAAAATCGACTTACAAATGATTTGGGATGAATCTTGTTCTTGAAAAATCGCCTAAGGAGTTGTATTTTGAAAGTGGGGTGAAAAATGACTTGAAATTCGTCTAAGTATGAAAAATGCAGGTTGCAGATGTGGGAAATGCGAACTGGGGTTCGCAATTGCGAACCCCGACCTGCTACTTTGGGAATTGCGGACAAAATTCGCATTTGCGAACCATTGGCATACTTGGGGACTTCGCATTTGCTAACAGAAGCGTCGCATTTGCGAAAGTCCCAGCTTTCGCATTTGCGATGCTATGATCGCATTTGCGATCCCTGTGCAATGTGAGCACCTTCGCATTTGCGAGCTCGCATTTGCGAGCCATGCAGGTCAGATCACACCAACAAATTTCCAAGTTCAAAAATGCACTCCGTGGCCTATCTAAAACTCACCCGAGCCCTCGGGGCTCCAAACCAAATATACACACAACCTCAAAAACATCCTACGGACTTACTCGTGCGATCAAATCGCCAAAATAACATCAAAAACAATGGATCAAGCCTCAAAACTCATGAATTCTTCCCAATTTTCATAAAACATCAATTTTCCATTTTAAGTCCGAAACACGTCAAACGACGTCCGATTTCAACCAAACTTTACAGAAAGCGCTTAAACCATATATAAGACTTGTACCGGGCGCCGGAACCAAAATACGGGCCCGATACCACAGTCTTTTAATCAAATTTTATTTCCAGTTTCCTTGATAATTTCAGAAAAACAATTTTACTCAAAAATTCATTTCTCGGGCTTGGAACATCGGAATTCGATTCCGGGCATACTCTCGAGCCCATATTTTTCTACGGACCCTCCGGGACCGTCAAATCACAGGTCCGGGTCCGTTTACCCAAAATGTTGACCGAAGTCAAATATATTCATATTAATATCAAAATTTAGTATTTTTTCACACGAAATTCATATTTAAGCTTTCCGGCTACGCGCCCGGACTGCGCACGCAAATCGAGGCAACCCTGAATAAGGTTTTCGAGGCCTCGGAAGCACGAAATGAATGAGAAAACAGGTGATGACCCTTTGGGTCGTCACAGGATCTCAATCTTCTGGAACACACTGCCAGGCCTCTGATGCTTGTACTTAACCTGCTGACAATTCAAACACCGAGCCACATACGCAACAATGTCCTTCTTCATTCTCCTCCACTAATAATGCTGCCGTAAATCCTGGTACATCTTGGAGGCCCCCGGATGAATAGAGTACCGGGAACTATGGGCCTCCTCTAGAATCAACTCCCGAAGTCCATCCACATTAGGCACACAAATACGACCCTGCGTTCTCAAAACCCCATCATCTCCTAGTGTGACCTGCTTAGCATCTCTGTGCTACACCGTGTCTCTGAGGACACATAAATGAGGATCATCATACTGCCGATCTCGGATACGCTCCAATAAAGAAGAGAGAGCATCTATGCAAGCTAATATACGGATGGGCTCAGAAACATCCAACCTCATGAACTGATTGGCCAACGCCTGGACATCCAAAGCAAGCGGTCTCTCGCCGACCAGAATATACACTAGACTGCCCATACTGGCTGACTTCCTACTCAAAGCATCGGCCACCACATTGGCCTTTCCCGGATGATATAAGATAGTGACATCATAGTCTTTCAATAGCTCCAACCACCTTCTCTGCCTCAAATTTAACTCCTTCTGCTTGAACAAATACTACAAACTCTTGTGGTCCGTGAACACCTCACATGCCATGCCATACAGATAATGCCTCCAAATCTTCAGCGCGTGAACAATGGCTGCTAACTCCAAATCATGGACTGGATAGTTCTTCTCATGAATCTTCAACTCACGCGAAGCATAAGCAATGACCTTGCCATCCTGCATCAATACCGCACTAAGTCCAATACGAGATGCATCACAATAAACTGTATATGGCACTGAACCTGTGGGCAAAACCAACACTGGCGCCGTAGTCAAAGCTGTCTTGAGCTTCTGAAAGCTCGCCTCACACTCGCTCGACCACCTAAACTGAGCACCCTTCTGGGTCAACCTGGTCATCGGGGCTGCGATAGATGAAAACCCCTCCACGAACTGATGGTAATAGCCCACTAAACCCAAGAAACTCCGAATCTCTGTAGCTGATGTGGGTCAGGGCCAGTTCTTGACTGCCTCCATCTTCTTCGGATCCACCTGAATACCCCCTGCTAAAACCACATGACCCAAGAAAGCAACTGAACTAAACCAGAACTCACACTTCGAAAACCTAGATACAACTGACTATCTCTCAGAGTCTGAAGAACCACTCTCTGATGCTGCTCATGCTCCTCCCGACTGCGAGAATAAATCAAAATATCATCAATGAAGACGATCACGAAGGAATCCAAATAAGGCCTGAACACTTGGTTCATCAAATCCATGAAAGCTGCCGGGGCATTTGTCAATCCCAATGACATCACCAAGAACTCATAATGCCCGTACCGAGGGCGGAAAGCTGTCTTAGGGACATCGGATGCCCTAATCCTCAACTGATGGTAGCCAGATCTCAAGTCGATCTTAGAAAACACTTGGGCACCCTGAAGCTGGTCAAACAAATCATCAATCCGCGACAATGGGTACTTATTCTTGATTGTGACCTTGTTCAATTGTCGGTAATTTATGCATATTCGCACCGATCCATCCTTCTTCTTAACAAACAACACCGGCACACCCCAAGGCGAGACACTAGGTCTAATGAAGCCTTTATCAAGCAAGTCTTGCAACTGCTCCTTCAACTCTTTCAACTCAGGCGGGGCCATACGATATGGCGGAATAGAAATGGGCTGAGTGTCCGGACCCAGGTCAATGCAAAAATCAATATCCCTGTCGGGTGGCATACCCGACAGGTCTGAAGGAAATACCTCAGGAAATTCACGGACTACGGGCACAGAATCAATAGAAGGAACCTCGGCACTGGAATCACGAACGTATGCCAAATAAGCCAAACACCCCTTCTCGACCATTCGCCGAGCCTTCATATATGAGATAACACTATCCAATCTAAACGAGGTAAACCCGATAAGGCTAAGGTCACAGTCTTGGCATGACAATCCAAGATGGCGTGGTAAGGTGACAACCAGTCCATCCTCAGTATGACATCAAAATCGACCATGTCCAGCAGTAATAAGTCTACTCGAGTCTCAAGACCCGCAATCACAACCGTGCAAGAACGATGAACACGATCTACCACAATAGATTCACCCACCGGGGTGGACACATAAATAGGAGCACTCAGAGAATCACTGGGCATGACCAGATACGGCACAAAATAAGACGACACATAAGAGTAGGTAGACCCTGGATAAAATAGCATTGAAGCACCCCTACTACAAACCAAAACTGTACCGATGATAACTGCATCGGAAGCTTCAGCCTCCGGCCTGGCTGGAAGAGCATAAAATCGGGCCTAGGCACCACCACTCTGGACTATATCTCTGGGACGACCTGCTGCTGGCTGACCTCCACCTCTAGCGGCCTGAGCTCCACCTCTAGCACCTCTACCTCCACCCCTAGCATCTCTACCTCCACCCCTATCTGGCTGAAAAGGCCTAGGAGGATGGCCTCTACCAGAAGAATCTCTGCCTCCAGATGAGGCGCCACTAAATCTACCTGAATAACGAGGCCTCTTGTCAGACCCCTGACCACCTCCCTGCGATAAAACCATCTCAACTCTCCTGGCCACATTGGCCGCCTCCTGAAAGGAAATCTCACTCCCCATCTCCTTAGCCATCTGAAGTCGAATAGGCTGAATGAGCCCCTCAATGAGAGCATGATGGGCCAAATCAATAAACCTAGTCTCGTACTGAGTAACAGTCATAGAACCCTGCTGGAGACGCTCAAACTGCCTCCGATTACTCTCCCTCTGAGTGATGGGAAGAAACTTCACCAAAAACAACTGAGAAAACTAATCCCAAGTCAAAGCTGATGACCCAGTTGGTCTAGAACAATAATCCCTCCACCAAGCCTTGGCGGATCCAAGACAAACGAAGAGCAGCAAAGTCGACCCCATTGGTATCCACTATCCCCATGTTCCTGAGAACCTCATGACAACTGTCCAAATAGTCTTGGGGATCCTCAGAAGATGTACCACCAAGAGTGGTAGTGAAGAGCTTGGTGAAACCCATCCAACCTCCACAAAGCCTCCGAAGACGTAGCTGATCTATCACCGGTCTGTGCGGCTGCTCGGCTGAAGAAGTGATACGTGACCTCGCCATTCGCGAAAGAACAAGAGTAGGGGTTTCAATTTGGCATTGAGAGAACAAAATCGTACGATAAGAAAGAATAGATGTGAAGTTTTTCCTAACTCTGTAGCATCTGGGGGATAAATACAGACGTCTCCGTACCGATCCCTTAGACTCTACTAAGCTTGTCTGTGAGTTGTAAGACCTATGTAACCTAGGGTTCTGATACCAACTAGTCACGATCTGGATTTCCCACCCTCGGGAGTCTTGAAGGCGCCTTCTCGTGAAAGCTAGGCAAGCCAACCAGTTTAACTATTTACCTTGTTTCCATTTTCAATCCGATAACAATTAAGAACCAACATTGAAATAACAACAGAATTTAAATAGGCGGAAGACTAAGTTACAAAGTTTTAATAA
This sequence comes from Nicotiana attenuata, assembly GCF_001879085.1. Classification (NCBI taxonomy): domain Eukaryota; kingdom Viridiplantae; phylum Streptophyta; class Magnoliopsida; order Solanales; family Solanaceae; genus Nicotiana; species Nicotiana attenuata. The sequence goes on from NC_031993.1 coordinate 54,467,606, forward strand.
TACTGCTAATACCAATCCATAACAAATCTACCCAAGACNCTATCCACATCTGCCCTCAGCTCCTTCAGGGACTCCCTGGAGGCCCGTGTCTTGCGCAGCTTCTTGTGCTCCATGGCAAGCTCCTTTAGAGCCTTGCCATGTGAATCCACAGCCTTTGCCAAATCAGCCTGGGTACTGAGGATCTTCTCCTGGTTGTCAAGTATCTTCTTCAAGGCATCCTCTATAGACTGTGGGACCTGTGCTGGCTGAGGAGCCGATTTAGCTGCAATGGTGGAGGTCAAGGTAGACAACTTGGATGAAGCAGTATACATCCAGTTGTTCAGGCTCTGAAGCGTCTGGCTCAGCCGGTGGGCAGTGATAGGATGGGCCCGGGAAGATGGAATCTCCGGGCCAGCTGAGGTAGAAGGACCTGGAGGAATGTCAGCTGAAGTGGAAGGTCCGGGAGGCATATCTGCAGCAGTGGAGGCAGGCTCAGTGGGTGCCTCTACCACAACCGGCTCTTCAGACTGGCCAGTTGGGGCAGAAGCAGGTGCCTTGTAGTTCTTGTCCTTGGGGTTGTCATTCCCCTTCAAGCTATACCAGGAGAACGGGGCTAGCGGCTTGGCCTTAACGTCATAGGGCTTCTTCTCCACCTCCAAGTCCCGGAAATACATAGAGAGGGTGTTGGGGAAAGGGTAGTTCCGGTCATGCTCTGCACCTACTAATGAGATAATGCGGGACATCACATTCCCTACATTTATGGGGTATCCCGCCATAATTGACGCAACCAACACAGCCCGGTGGAGAGGAAGGGTCTGGTCATGTGTGGTAGGGTCCAACCGGCTGCAAACAAAGGTCTCCCAACCCCTAGCCTCAAAGTTCAGGGTCCTCCGCAATATTTTGACCGCAGCAGTTAACCACTCCGGAACGGTACCTGGGACTGCCAGGTACTGAGCTAACCATGGACGGACCTCCTCGCCCATCTCCAACTTTGCTAGATATAGAGTCTCATCCTCTTCATTGAAGCCCAAATAATCATTCAGAGACTTCCCGTCGAACAACACCTTTTTGTTCCGAACCTTGGTCACTTTGGAGCCCTTGACGATGTGAGCTACATTACGGTAAAACTCTTTGACCAAGTGTTCATTTGCATCTATACACTTCTCCATAAATATTTCCAAGCCCACTCTAGTCATAAATTGCCTCTGCACGTCAGGGTTGTGGGGTAATAAGTCGTTGTCTATGAAACTCCGCTCCGGTATCAAATGTCTCACCGGCCACCACTCCCTAAACTTATGGTATGCTACTTGGCTCACAAATCTATCTCTCAAACATCAGGCTTCCTAGTTCGGGCAATGCCTCCCACCAGAGGCTCACCACCNACGAGGCTAGGACCAGACTACCAAATAAACCTGTGCAGTTAAATCATTTACAGCGGAAATAAAGGCAGTATGTACAGTTAAAGAGGGGAGGGGGAAAAACATGCTGCGGGGAGTACCAGATAACAACAGAATACCAAAGAGGAATGTAGAGAAACCGAAATTCAATTGCTAACAAGAATAAGAGAAACAAATACAGTATTCTAACAAGGATAAGAGAAACAAACACAGTATTCACTTTCATCTCTTTGTTGTTGCAGGCGTGCAACCCGATCCAATTTCGAATATCTTGTTGCAGGTGTGCAACCCGCTCCCATTTCAAATATCTTGTTGTAGGCGTGCAACCCGATCCCATTTCATATATCTTGTTGCAGGCGTGCAACCCGATCCTATTTCATATATCTTATTGCAGGCGTGAAACCCGATCCCATTTCATATATCTTGTTGCAGGCGTGCAACCCGATCCTATTTCATATATTTCCGTTGTAGGCGTGCAACCCGCTCCCATTTCATATATTTCTGTTGCAGGCATGCAACCCGCTCTCATTTCATATATCTCGTTGCAAGCGTGCAACCCGCTCCCATTTCATATATCTCGTTGCAGGCGTGCAACCCGCTCCCATTTCATATTTCAACACCAATCATAAAAGAGTCTCAGCAAGGAAACAACAATATAACAACAACATCCCGACAAGGGAACAATAATATAACAACAACATCCCGGCAAGGGAACAGTAATATAACAACGACATCCCGGCAAGGGAACAGTAATATAACATAAACATCCTGGCAAGGGAACATAATATAACTCCAACATCCCGACAAGGGAACAATAATGATATTCCTCATATGAAGCACGAATAAACCACAACAGAGTCAAAACAATTACAATACAAGACTCACGGGCATGCTTGACACCGACGTATAGATACTCGTCACCATGCCTATACGTCGTATTCCACAGCTAACATATAGCAATTAAGACACAACTCCTAATCCCTCAAGCTAAGGTTAGACCAAATACTTACCTCGATGCCTCGTACACAGTTCAAGCCTCAACTATAGCTTTACCTCTTGATTTCACCACCACTTCGCTCGTATCTAGTCACAAGTTACTTAATTACATCAATAAACGCTAAATGAATTAATTCCAATGCATGAAAATGAATTTTCCAAAGTTTTACCCAAAAAGTCAAAAATCGCCCTTGGGCCCACATGGTCAAAATCCGAGGTTCGAACCAAAACCCGATTACCCATTCACTTACGAACTCAAATATATAATTTGTTTTGAAATCAGACCTCAAATCGAGGTCCAAATCCCCAAATTTTAAAAAACCTAGGTTCTATCCAAAACACCCAATTTTCCCCATGAAAATCATTGATTTTGAGTTGAAATCATGTTAAAGGATGTAAATGATTGAAGGAAACGAGTTAAAGTTGACTTACAATTGACTTGGAAGTAGAGTTGTTCTTGAAAAATGGCCCTAGGGAGTTTGTGTTTTGAAAAGATGTGAAAAATGGTTGATTTCCGGCTAAGTATAAAAATTTGCAGGTTGCAGATATGGGAATTGCGAACAGGGTTCGCAATTGCGAACCCCGACCTCTTCTAGCTTCGCATTTACGAAAAAGGGCTCGCATTTGCGAGCTGGGAATTGCGATCCATATGTCGCATTTGCGACGACTGGCCTCAAGCTGGGGGATCGCATTTTAGATCAAAGTCCTCGCAATTGCGAAGATAGGCTGGCCTGGGCTGCTTTAGCAATTACGACCAAGCCCTCATATTTGCGGTATCGCATTTGCGAGCCAAGCTTCGCAAATGCGAAGCCTGCAGGCCTGCACAGAAATAGCTGAAGCGTGCAATTCCTTAAGTCCAAAGATTCACCCCGTAGCCTATCCAAAACTCACCCGAGCCCTGGGGGATCCAAACCAAACATGCACACCAATCTAAAAACATCATACAGACTCGCTCGTGCATTCAAATCACTAAAATAACATCAACAACTATGAAATTAGCATCAAAATCATGAAATTTTCTTAAGAACTTCAAATTTCCAATTTTTCTCAAAAACGATCCGATTCACGTCGTTTCAAGTCCGTTTCTTACCAAATTTCACAGACTTATCTTAAATCACATATAAGACCTATACCGGGCGCCGAAACCAAAAATACGGGCCCGATACCATCAATTTCCAATCACAATTCATTTCCAAATCTCATAAACAATTTCAAAAAATAATTTTCTTTAAAAATTCATTCCTCGGGCTTGGGACCTCGGAATTCGATTCCGGGCATACGCCCAAGTCATATATTTTCCTACAGACCCTCCGGGACCGTCAAATCACGGGTCCGGGTCCGTTTACCCAAAACGTTGACCGAAGTCAAATTAATTCATTTTAAAGTCAAAATTCACCATTTTTCACAGATTTTCACATATAGGCTTTCCGGCTACGCGCCCGGACTGCGCACGCAAATCGAGGTGAGGTAAAAAGGGTGGTTTTTAGGCCTCGGACACTGAATTTATTTCTAAAACAAGTGATGACTTTTTGGGTCATCACACTTTATCCCTTTTTATAGGAAATATGTTTTATTTAGATATGTTTTTAAAATTATATTACTATCAAATATGGAGTAATAATACAAGCTTAACATAATGCATGTGTAATTAAGTGGCAGAACAATTACTAACTATGATAAATTTTTGAATATTCACAAGCAAAAAAATCAAAAGTATATATTAATTAAAGGTAAATGTGATTAGTTAGATTTTATGAGGATTCAAATAAATATTTACCAATAACTGGGGGACTAAAGTGCTATTTACCGTTAAAACGTTTACACTTCTTTAATTTTTATTTACGTGAGGACCACTAATCTTCTATGTCATAGTTTTTACTTTCAACTATTCTTATGTTATTATCATGTCATGTTAGATAACAATTTGAAGAAAGAATTCTTCGTTTCTAAGTTTTCCTAACATTAGATGGAAATTTTACACTTAAATTTGGAGGAGTAAAATGGTATTTATGTAACAAATTGAGAGTAAAAGAAAACATTAAGTATTAAGTATTAACTTACCTCCGGTAAACAGATCCTAGAAAGGACATCAAACATTTTGTATTTTGTGATAGAGCCGTGTTCACTATCGAATTTTAATTAACTATGTTAAAATCAAGTTACAAGAAATTCTCTGAGTCATTTGTTTATCTGACATGCGTAATAGATTGTACACAGTTTTCTTTAAAAAATGAAGGCCCTTTAGTGATTAAAAGGGAGTACGATACTTATAGCATTTTTGTTTATTAAAAAAGAGCTGAGTATATGAATTTACATACTAATTGGAATTATACGAATTACGATAATATGCTAACTCAGGGTGGTAAGATAAGGAAAATATTATCTCAGTATTTATGCCAATTTAAATAATTTAACAAATTAAATTAAAAATATATATTAGTTAATCATTGTTAAGACATAAAAATTCATATACAAGCTGCTAGAATTTTTGGATTTCATATATGTTGTATTAAAAGTAATTATTTATCGGTTGTTATTGTTAAATGGTTGACCCAAATTAAAGGTAATTCACTAAAGTTAAAATTAAATGTGTCCATAAGATACCTCATAAAGTATGAGATCTTATGTGTAGATACCAGGATGTAACTTCTAATTTAATGATGCACTAAATCAGAATATATAAACATATAATTCTAATTTAAATTGATTATGTTCTCCAAAGTCCAAATCAGACATGATTTTTTTTTCTCCTAATATTCCATCAATGAAAAGTGAGAGTGGCTTATGTCTTGGTTTGGAAGACTAATAACTACAGTTTAAATGATCTCAGGCATTCTCCGAGATTTAGATACTCTTCTGCTTCTGGATTTCTTGATGATTTAACATGATAAGTCCTGGGAAAGATGATGTCACGACCCGAAATTCCACCAAGGTCGTGATGTCACGATCCAAAATTCAATTAGTCGTGATGGCACCTAAACCAACACGCTGGGTAAGCCAATAACCAACTATCCAATTTAATGAGATTTATTAAGAGAAGAAAAGATAATACAACATCTTTTATACAAGAATTTCCCAAGGACTGGTAGTACAAATCATGAACTTCTAAGATTTAGATTTTTACAAGACTGAATTGAAATAATTACAACCTCAAATTGAGTTGTAAATGAACAGAATTCGAATCTAATTCTAATGTTACCAAGGACAAGTGATAGCCATAACTGGAACGCAGGTACATCTTTCGATCCAGCTCCCACTGTACGCAGCAACATCAGCATCTCACATCTTCACGCAAGGTGCAGAAGTGTAGTATGAGTACAACCAACCCCATATACTCAATAAATAACAAATCTAACCTTAGGTTGAAAGTAGTGACGAGGTGGGACAAAGGTCAGAGTCCAACTCCAATAACTGGCAACAGTCATAACAATATAATAAAATAGTACATAAAAATAACTCAGAGATAAGATGCTCAACTCGTTTCACAGTTACGGAAAGATAGGCACGATATTCAAGTATAACAGTAAATCCCAGATCTTTCACCGAAAAACACCAAAAGCATATGAGAAAGTTTGAAAACTATGATTTTCCCAAAAACCTTTCAACAATAAAAGAGATGTTTCATTTTCAGATAGCATGAGGAACATACATCTCTATGCTTACATGTCAATATACAAGTGAAATCATGAATGTCACCAAAACCGGGTAGCAGAAGGAAATGCATCTCTATGCATGTATCTCAAGTACGCATGTCAAATGCAGTGTATCTCAGTGATGAACTCATGTACTCACACTCTCAGAGTACTCAATCTCACTATCTCACTCCCACTCATCACGCTCAATCACTCAATACACTCGGTCACTCAGCACTGTACCGTACCTGTTGTGTCGCGCGACCCGATCCCATCATGAGTCAATAGAACCTGTCCTCACTTTGGGTGTGCAGACTCCGAAAGGGCGGATTGCAACCCGATCTATTGATTCACTCACAATCCGGCCCTTAATCCCCAACTCAGTCATCAATCTCTCCAGTATCTTGGGCTCACAAATCTCAAGCCAATCAGCCCAAGTAATGACAACAATATGATGTGACAACAAATGATAAGAAAGACTGAGATATGATATGCAAAGGAATGCGCATGACTGACTATGTAATTGAAATGTAAAGAAATAACTCAACAGCAGAGATCGCCTTAGTGGGTCCCAATAGGATACACATGTAGCCTAGATATGGTTTCTAGTATAAATTACAGCTCAAGTGCTCTAACACGTAGAGTACAGTAAAAATGTTCAGATAAGGTAGCTACACTGTTCCATGGAATCTATGAAATCACAATTCACACGCCCACACGCCCGTCACCTCAACATTAATCACATAACACATAATTCGGGGCTTCATACTCTCAGCACCAAGTTTAGAAGTGTTACTTACCTCTAACAACCCGAATCCAATACCAAGTAAGCCAAACGATGGTTCAAAAAGGCCATCCCGCATGTAACGACCTCCGAACGGCTCAAAACTAGCAAAAAGCAACTCAAATACATCAAATAATGCCTAAGGAAAAGAATTCCAAATGATAAAGACTGAATCTTTAATCAAAAGTCCAAAACCGACCAAAAATCAAACTGGGCCTGCGCCTCGGAACCTGACAAAACTCACAGAAATCTAACAACTCATTCAATTATGATTCCAACCATACTATTTTACTCAAATCCGACCTCAAATCGATGTCCAAAACTCAAAAACTCACTCAATGAAACTTTAGACAAAATCCTCCAATTTCTCTCTTGAAATCCTCAATTAAATGCCAAAAACGAAGATAGATTCGTGATATAAAATAAAAAATTAGTAAAAAAAGAACACTTACCCCAATCCACATGGTGAAAATATCTTCAAGAATCGCCTCAATCCGAGCTCCATAGCTCCGCATATGCAAAAATGGCTGAAATCCCTAAAATAGAGTACTTTATATATAACGACCCGGCCGGTCATTTTGAGAATTTAAGTTTCGATCAGCGGCATAAGGTCCTGAGAAGCTTCATATTACGTATATCGACTTTCGTGCATGGTTGAATTCAGTACCGGAGGATTCAGAATCGAATTGGAAGAAGGATTCTAGTTTTTGGAAGCTTAAGCGGTGATAATTTTATTGGAATTGGACTTTTGAGTAAACGGCTCCGTAATAGATTTTGGATGATTCCCACAGCTTCTTATTGTGATTTGGGTCTTAGGCGTGCGTCTGGATTCGGATTTGGAGGTCCGTAGGGTAATTTGAGGTATTTCAGCGAAAGTTGGAAAAGTTGAAGTTTGGAAAATGGAGAAGTTTGACCCACAGTTGACTTTTGTGATATTGGAGTCGGAATGTGATTCCGAGAGTTGGAACAACTCCGGCTTATCATTCGGGACTTGTCTGCTAAATTTGGTGCCATTCCGGGTTGGTTTGATCGGTTTTGGCACGAGTTTTCAAAGTTGGAAGATTTGGATGTTCATAGTTCGATTCATAGCGCGATTTGTATTTCCGGTGTTTGATATGATTTGAGACCTCGAGCGAGTCTGTTTTAGGTTATGGAACTTGTTTGTATGTTTAGACGGGGTCTCGGGGCCTCGGGTGTGATTCGGACGTAGCTTGATTGCCTTTATGTAATCCATTCTGAGAATCAATATCATCATGATTCTCAACATAATTTGCTTAATTAGTTAAACTACAAAGATAGTTTTAAATTTTATCTGTATTATCCTAGTATATATTAGAACTTAAATCATACTATAATATATAAGACTTTACGTTTATATTTACTAATAATGCAAACAACTTTTTTACTACTATTTACTACTGGAAGTGTATGAGGTGATCGCAAAATTCCAACTATAGGACATAACTAGGAGTAAGCCAATATGTTTTTTTCGGGTTGTGGGTAAAACTATGTAATTGACTTAGTAGACGTTTGGACGTAAATATTATAATTTTTTGAAATAAGAGAGTAGTATTTGGAGTTAAGTTGAAAAATGGTATTTGGAATTTGAAATTATGTTTGGACATGCATTTCACCTGAAAAAATGTTGCAGTTTTGTGAGTGGAGAAAAACATTTTTTCTGAAAATTTTGAAAAAGTGATCTTTTGAAAAACTCATTTCCAAACTAAACCAAAAACTTGTAAAATTTCATGGACAAACACATATTTGATTTTTTTTTTTAAAAAAGAATTTTTTTATGGACAACCGAGGCCTTTATTTGTTGTGACTCCTGGTTGATTTTGTTCCTAGACCATAGCACGGTCGAGCATAAATCCACGGATCTTATCAAATTAATCAAAATAAACATTAGATCTGGCCCAACGAACTGCGGTCAACTCTATTTTTTTTTTAAATTTTCATAAAGAAATAGCAAAATTAACAAGAAGAAAACTGAAAAGACAAATAAATTAGTAAACTTCACATAATATGATGTGGGATCTTAATACTTTGTGTTAGATCTTAAATGTACAAAATTTGGAAAGGGTTCGACAGGATGGGTACATAGCAGAGGATTGAAGATGAAGAAGAAAGAGGCTTTGTGTGAGGCATCGTGTGTATCAGATACAAAGAGTAAAGTGAAGCCTAACTCTAGAATATGGTCTGGTCAAACTTGGTCTCCTCAGAGAAACAAAGGGACACACGAACAGATCCTGACCTTCAAACATAATATTGATGGATTAAATCATGACCCTCCAGATACTTCCTTGGCAAGCGATCAGAAAAGAATAATTCTAGAAGGTGCCTACACGTGATCAATTCTTGGCATGTGGGAGAGAATATAGTTTGTTAGTATAGTTAAATTTTGTTGAATAAGAATAGGACAAGTGTAAATACAATTTTCTTTATTTATTTTACATTATAAACTTGTATAAAGAGGATGTACAGTACATGATGAATACAACAAGAAGAAAATTTTGAAAAAATTTAGTCTCTAAATCTAATATGGTATTAGAGCTTTGAAAGCTTCTTGTTCATCTTTAAATTTTGAATCTCTTTTACTCTTTCTTCTTTGTTCGATATCTATAACAAAATCATTCCAAATAATACTAAAGTTGCAGCAACAACAGCTGGAATTGGAGCTCAGTAATCAGTATGACTCCAACATGCTTATTTTCTACATTCATCCGATGCACCAGGTATGAACCTGGTAAATTCCCACTTTGATGGTAAAGAATAACAGGCTTGTCGTAGATTTGTTCTTATAGCCTTGTCAGCCAAAAATAAATTGGGATTTATCAATTGGACTTGCTTAGCACCAGCAATCACCTTTAAGGATTTCCAGCAGTGGAATCGATGCAATGACATGGTGAAATCTTGGTTGTTGAACTGTTTGGGAAAAGAGATAGCTGAGTCTGTCATCAATTCCAAATGTTCTGCATAGTTTTAAATAGGTCTGGTTCTGGTGTTTTCGTACCTGCGACCTTGGAGCGCAGGTGCGCCTCCACTTCTACGTGAGCCCAGCCGCTTCTGCAGTCATGAAGTCCTGGGAGCTTGCACGCTTCTACGCAGGCTGGCACGCTGGTGCGATGTTTGCTTCTGCGGTCCAGCGATCGCACTTGCGGAGAATTTACGCTCCTGCGGTTTCCCTTTCGCTTCTGCGGTGGCGCTGGTGCGGCGGTATATCCGCAGATAAGGTCCCAAGCCAATTATCCAAAGTTTGCAGATGCGGTCTCTTTCTCGCAAATGCGGTCCCGCAGATGCGGTTTCTTGTTCGCAAATGCGGAAGTTCTGGCAGAATCATATAAGTCGAGGGTTTGGTCATTTCTTCATATTTTGAGTTTTAAACTTCGGATTTGGGATCTTCTTTTGGGGGTTGTCAAGAAAATCGACTGGGTAAGTGTTCTTCACCTAGAATCTAACATATTCCATGATTTTATCTTCATTTTTATCATTTAATATGTGTTTTGGGTTGAGGAAAATGTTGGTTTTTGAAGAAAATTTCGAAAATGAAAAATCATGATTTGAGGGACCAAATGGTAAAGGAATTTGATAATATTTGTATGTTTGAACTCATATGGGAATGGGTATTCGGATTCTATAAAATTTCTCGGATTTCGAGGTGCGGGCTCGGGGTCGACATTTGGACTTTTTTGGATTTTGTTAAAAATTGAGACTTTATGATCCGGAATAGTTTCTTATATATTTTATTTGTGCCTTGTAGTTATTTTGGTTGGATTTGAGCCGTCCGGAGGTCTTTTCACCCGAGAAGTGCATTTTAGAGTATCGGTCTGTCGTCTTTGAGGTATGTATCTTGCCTAACCTTGTGTGGGGGACTTCCCCTTAGGATTTGAGTCTTCTATGTTGATTGTAGTCCGTGTACGCAAGGAGACGAGTGCGTGCTATGAATTATTTGTGGATAGGTGTCCTTTTAGGGTTCTTAGGTCCTTATATTCACTAAGTAGGAAGTTGTTCTTGCTGTGATTGAGTTTCTATTTGCTAGTTTTAGCTCTACATATTTTAATTGGAATCTATTGTTTTATGATCCACTCTTATTGCCTATTTGCTTATTTGACTTAACTAAAGACTTTTGCCTCTCCTATTGTCATGCTATCGTTTGTCCATAGCTGCTGGTCTTTAAATTGGAATTCATTATTATCTCCCCTGTAATTGTTCAGTCTTAATTGAGGTTATGATTATATCCCCGCTGCTTATCCTAAACTGAAATTGTATAAACCCTTAGTAATTTCCCAACCTTAAAGAAGTTTAGGCACCCTATATTCTAGTTGACTTGTACTTATTTGTACTTATCTGACTCGTGTTAGCTTCCTCGGACTCTATATTGTGAGATCATTGTTACGTATTGTTTTCTCCCTTGTTGAGCTTTTCTTATTTAGGCTTAGTATTTCCTATTGTGGTTATTACTTGTGAGCAAGTTTTACCGTCTCTTTGTGATTGAAAGATCTCGAGTTGATTTACTTACCGTGTTCTCATATTTGTCGTCCTTGTTGTTGTACTTATGGTGGTGGTGCACGAGGTTTTTGCCGTGCAGTTGTTGTTATGGGGTTGCACGAGGTTTCTGCCGTGCTGTTGTTACTATTGATAAATGCACATGCGGTGTGACAAGGCAGGATATATATATGTGGGTTGTGCATGTGGCGAGACAAGGTGGGAACATTATGATGCACGTGGGGCGAAACAAGTCGGGCACTTATTATATTGTTATTGCACACGTGGCAAGACAAGGTGGGCTATGTCAGGGATTGATTGTGATGATTTGTGATGGCCTTGGGGCATTCTTGTTGTTGGTATTGTGTTATGGTACGCTTAACTGTATGAGCTTTACCTCGTGAAAATTGTGATAAAACATCTTACGTGTTGTCCGTTCTTTTCCTTACGTTTTTAGCTGGTATGAGATATGTTAGAGCACTTGCACAAGCATACACGTAGTTAAACACTCCTATTGGATAGGAAGCTCTCCTGATATTGTTGAGTATAGATGTACACCCTCGTTTACTTGTCATATATGTGAGAATGGCTCTATTGAGCAAGTGAGTTGTCAGCATGATCATGAGGTGTGATGGGGGCTAAGTGTTAGGGTTCAGGTATTGGGACACGTGAGCTATAAGTTTGTCCGAGGTTCGGTACTACGTGGAGTTTGTTGGCTAAGACCTGATGTGAACACTGTCGTGGTTGTGAAGTTATTGCTTGTCTTTACTGTATTTGTGATTTAGGATTTGGGTTGTATTTCTGCTCGCTCTTCTATGTCATTATTATGGTGTTTCCGCTGTTACTTGTTGTTTTCCTTCCTTATTGTAATTGTTGTATTGTTAGTCATATTGCGTAGCCCTTATATAGAAATCGTGTTCTGTTGTTCCTATACTTATACTTGTTTAGTTTGTTAGACCAGTAGGTGTTTTGACTCTTCCTTGTCACTACTCCATCGAGGTTAGTCTTGATACTTAATGGGCAGCGCTTTGGTGTGCTCATTCTACACTTCTGCACATTTTTTGTGCAGATCCAAGTATTGTTCGTTAGTAGCTATGCAGGCTGTTGCTGTGGAGACTCAAGGTAAACCTGCTGCTGTGTTCACAGGTTTCGGAGTCACCTTCCTATTTTATATTCACACTGTTGTACTTATTTCCATACAGTTGCGTCTAGAAGTTGTAGCGGAACTCTGTAGAGCTTATGACTTGTACCACCGGTTTTGGGAGGATTTAAATTTCATAAAGATTTCTATGTTGAAGCAGTTAGACTTTCTTTATTATGGTTGATATTCGGTAAAGGTTAGGCTTACCTAGTCCCTAAGACTAGGTTCCATCACGAAACCCAACGGAGGGGAAATTGGGTCGTGACAAGGTGGTATCGGAGCTCTAGGTTCATAGGTGCTCCGAGTCATAAGTGAGTTTAGTAGAGTCTTGCGGATCGGTACGGAGACGTCTGTACTTATCTTCGAGAGGCTACGGAACTATTAGGACAATCTCACTTCTTTCATTCCAATCGTGCAAGCTTATTGATCTCGGTGTCTGAACTTTTATCATTCCATTGTCTCACAGATGGTGAGGACACGCGCTGCAGTTACCAACGGCATTGCTCCCGTAGCAGGGGTCGCTGGAGGCAGAGGCAGAGGCCGACGAGGAGTACATGCCACAGCTAGAGCACCTACCAGAGCAGCTGTTAAGGAGCCGCCAGTAGCTCCGGTTGGGGGGTAGGTACTGGAGGCGCCTGCTGTTACCCCCGGACCTCAGGAGACCTTAGCACAGTTCTTGAGCATGTTTGGTACATTGGTGATTGCAGCCAACTCCGCACCACTAAAAGGTAGCGAGAGAGGGTCGCAATAGCTTTTACCCGATTTTGGCTCGGGATCGAATCCACAGAGAGCTAGGATTGGAGTCGAGTATCTATCTAGTTGAGGAATGCGTGTATGCTCTTAATTGGTCTTCTATTCATTTCTGGATTTTCTTTATAATTCTATTTTTATCAAACTACTAATTGAAAATGCAACTAGATTAAGCTAAGAGATGAATTGCTACAAGTGGTATCTAATAGTTTAAAGAGGCACTAGGGTAGTGACTTTCACCTAGGTGGCTAATTGACGGGTAATTGCATCCAAGGCACAATTGACATGATTGGGGAAATATGTTATAACCGTTGCTCAATACTACCCACTCTACACCTCTCGGTAGAAAGAGTGGTTTTGCCCAGTTGACTATCTCGAGACCAATTGGGTATGCATATTTGCTCGAGCAACTAGGGTTCAAGTCGGGTAATTACTCTCTCGAGGTTTAACCCTTTAATTGGGACTATCAAATCTCTTGAGTCCATCCCAATTCCTTGTTGAATCAATTTTGGAGACTTAGGCTCTCTTTCTCAAGAAGAGCCAAGTCAACTTAGCACAAACTAGTGTTTGCAACCACTAATTCATAAATTAAGCCATAAAATTGACCCAAATAACAAACACCCATAATCAATCTAACCTTAAATCACAACACCCATCAATTACCCACACTAGGGTTGAGCCACAACCCTAGCTAATGGGTTTAGCTACTCATGCTTGAAGCTAGAATCAGAGATATAGATGAAGAAAAAGATATATTAATTAAACACTAAAGAAAATACAGAGAATCTATCGTTAGAGTTAAGCTAAAATGCCAATGGCTACAAAATAGCTTCTCACGAGCATAGTTGTTGTTCTAAAATAACAGATTGCCCTAAAAAATGAAAAAATGTTCTATTTATACTAAGCTAGAAAAACTGGACAAAAATGCCCCTGCGGGGTCAGTGCGGGCCGCACAAAATGGACTGCGGCCGCACTAGGCTCTTGGACTTAAAATCTTGGCTCTCTGAACTCAGGCTCCGCGGACCGCGTAGAATGGACCGCGGCCGCGGAGGTTTCTAATGCGGTCCGCACAATCATGACCGCGGACCGCGCTGGCTTGAACCTTGGCAAATTACATCTCTCTGCACTTCTCTTCCGCGGACTGCACAGAATGGTGGTGCGGCCGCGGTGTCTTCAGTGCGGACCGCACAATATCTACTGCGGCCGCACTGCTTTGATGCCTTGAAGAACCAGTCTCTGAATATCCCTAGTGCGGACCGCATAGAGTGTAGTGCGGCCGCACTAGGCCTGTTTGTCCTGAGTTTGCCTTGTATTTGGTACTTGAGCAGGTTTCACTCCTTTTGAGCCGAACTTTGACATTTCGTCACTTTGTCGATCAAACTTGCAATCAAGCACAACTTATGAGCCTTTTGGGACTATTTTGTAAGAACTTATAATCAAAGCGTAAGCAAGAAGGAGCATAAAACACGTCAAAATCCCTAGTTATCAACTCCCCCAAATTTAAGCTTTTGCTTGTCCTCAAGCAAACAAAATAAGAACCATCCCTTAAGGTAAAATCCAAGAATTTCCAGCTATCCTAAAGTAACCTCAACAAGTATCAATTGGGACTAACAATTGCCCTCAATACCAATGCATCATTAACAACATTTAACCTTTGAAAAACCATGGATCAATTATGACACAAGAGCATCAAGAGTTGACTCAACACATCAACGAACTCTTTCAATTACTTTAGTCATTGTGGAACCCAAACTCACACATCCTCAACTCTCCCTAAGGAAACCTCACCTTTTTAGAGTATTGACACACAAATCGAGGTTGATGGGAATTCACTCATCTCTCTCAAGAAAAGGTCACAAGTCCGGCTCTAGGTACCATATGCTTGCCCCTTATGTAAGTATCTACTAATGTAAGCTTCATTCAACTCAAGATGATATAGGGCTTTTGTGGAGTCATTAAGGTTTTTGGTTCAGGGTAGGAATTGTTTTGGTCTAAGTGGGTTCCATCTTCCCTTAAGCACTTCTTTTGATTCATTTGGCACAATTCACTTGACTCTTTGAGTCATTTCACCTCTTTCCAAGGGGTTAGAGAGACCCATTGTCACTCTTTCTTATGCATTTCAATTCTTTTCTCCTTTTTCAACTTTCCACACCTTTCTTTCTTTTGCTTTTCTTGAATCCCTTTTTATTCTTTCTCACATTGAGCATTCTTTTTGTCTTTTTGCTTTTCTTTCTTTTTCATTGCCTTTCCTTTTCTTCATTTTTGTGCCTTATACCACTTTGTTGTCATCCTCGTCTCTCCCCCAAACTTATACTTTTGCCATGTGCTCAAGGAAAGATCGGGTGCCAAGAGAGGGTATCTTTTAGAACGGGTATAGGCTTGTAACATGGTTCTTAAAAGAAAAAGGTCTAAGGCTCAAAAGGGTTAACTAGGGATCATATCATTAGTAGGCTATGGAATTTGTTCAACTATCATTTGGATCAACGAGAGCCTATAATCACTTCTCAAGTCAAATTTCACTTAAGATTTCGCCTCAACAAACATTCAGGGCAAGTTCTAGACCAATGGCTCGGGACTTGGACTCGCAATTCGATTTCTCACCACACAAGCTAAGGGATTGCTAAAGACATCGAGTCGGGGGCCCACAACGACCTTAGATACGATTTGAGCACACAATGGTCCGAAAAACCATTTGATGATTGTCGGTCAACACAAGAGTCTCAAGGCCACGGCTTTCACCATCCTAAACACAACAATTTGTCTTTGACCATGGTATCAAAGGCATATGTGCTAGGCCCAAGTGAAGCTTTGCTTGAGGTACCCTTAACTACAAACTACCAAAAACAAAAAACAAAAACGGACTCAAACCCTTAAAAAGGTTGTCACACCATCTATCATTGGGAAGAGCCACCCGGTTCACACCAAACTCCACCTTTGGAAAGAACCGTGGCATTAAGAAACCAAAGGCTTATTAAAACGTCCAAAACAAAACAAAAGGCTACGAGCCTATATAAGAAGCTAAAAACAAAATTTTTTTGCGAAAATAGAAAATAGAATGAATATGTACAATAGGGGATTTGAATATACAATGTGGAATGAATATATACAATGATGTAACTTTATATACAGACCAAAGGAAAGATAAAAAGTGCGATAAAAGCAACTAAATGTAAAATTATATACAGACCAAATGAAAAACAAGAAAGTGTAAAATGAATCAGTATATATACAGTCATCCAACAAAAATATAGGGCGCACCCCCTCAAATAAAAGCTGGCATTGTCCCCAATGCCAACTAAACCAAATAAGCACCAAAAATAAGAAAGAAAGGATATGAAGACTCCCTAAGCCTCGTCCGTCTGCATAGGATCATGAGTGGTCCCTGGGTCCTCGGTATGCTCGAGCACCTCAGACTGGTTCCCGGTATCCTGCTGCTCAGCTGTTGGGACCTGGGCCTGGACCTGGACGGGCTATGGATCTGGTACATCCTGTGGCTGACTGGAGGAAGCCTCCGGTGGGTCCGCCAACTGGATGATGTCATCATCTGCTTTCTGGATCGTCCTCTTCCTCTTCGGAGGCCTCTGTAACTGCTCCAGCTGTGGATCTGCTGCTGGCACTACTGCTGGAACTGGGTCCTCAAACAACAAGTCTAAAGGCAGCTGGTCTGCCTTTAGTCTATCCAGATCCGCCCGCAGCTCCTTCACAGACTCCTTGGAAGCCCGTGTCTTTCTAAACTTCTTGTGCTCCCGAGCAAGCTCCTTGAGAGCCTTGCTATGTGAATCCACTGCCTTAGCCAAGGCATCCTGAGTACTGAGGATCTTTTCCTGGTTTTCTAGTATCTTCTTCAATGCATCCTCTATGGACTGTGGGACCTGTGCCGGATGAGGTGCTGATTGAGCTGCAATGGTGGAGGTCAAGGTAGACAACTTGGACGAAGCAGTATACATCCAGTTGTTTAGACTCTGAAGCGTCTGGCTCAGCCGGTGGGCAGTGATAGGATGGGCCCGGCTAGATGGGATCTCAGGGCCTGCTGATATGGAAGGGCCAGGAGGAATGGCTAAAGCTGTGGAAGGTCAGGGAGGCATATCAGTAGCAATGGAGGTAGGCTCAGCAGGGACCTCTACCACAACTGGCTCTTCAGACTGGCCAGTTGGAGCAGAAGTAGGGGATTTGTAGTTCTTGTCCTTGGGGTTGTCATTCCCCTTCAAACTGTACCAGGAGAACGGGGCTGTCACCTTGACCTTGACGTCATAGGGCTTCTTGGCCACCTCCAAATCCCGAAAGTACATGGTGAGAGTGCTAGGAAAAGGGTAGTTCCAGTCATGCTCCACTCCCACTAACGAGATAATGCGGGACATCACATTCCCCGACATTTACTGGGGTACCCCCGTCCATGATTGAACGCAACCAACACAGCCCGGTGNGGAACGGTACCTGGGACTGCCAGGTACTGAGCTAACCATGGACGGACCTCCTCGCCCATCTCCAACTTTGCTAGATATAGAGTCTCATCCTCTTCATTGAAGCCCAAATAATCATTCAGAGACTTCCCGTCGAACAACACCTTTTTGTTCCGAACCTTGGTCACTTTGGAGCCCTTGACGATGTGAGCTACATTACGGTAAAACTCTTTGACCAAGTGTTCATTTGCATCTATACACTTCTCCATAAATATTTCCAAGCCCACTCTAGTCATAAATTGCCTCTGCACGTCAGGGTTGTGGGGTAATAAGTCGTTGTCTATGAAACTCCGCTCCGGTATCAAATGTCTCACCGGCCACCACTCCCTAAACTTATGGTATGCTACTTGGCTCACAAATCTATCTTCTCAAACATCAGGCTTCCTAGTTCGGGCAATGCCTCCCACCAGAGGCTCACCACCTTCAACTCCCTGTACCTCCTCCTCATCTCTGTCTGCACCCTCCCCTCCCCCCCCCCCCCGATAATAAAGCTGTGGGGGAGGTGGAGTAGTCCCCACTACCAGCTGCTGAGCCCTCAGACGACTCAGAAATGACATTAGTTGGCCTTCGGATAGTGGGTGATGGTGGAGGAGTGTCTCTCAGCCTATCTCTCTCCGTCCAGTCCTCCATGTACTCTGGCACGGAGTCTGAAGAGACGTCCCTTGACGATTGGTACTCACTACCCGAAGAATGGGAAGCAACTCTGTTTGCAGCTTTTATCAGCTTCCTGGTCTTTTCTATGTTTTCCCGAGCTTGGGGAGTGAGTTTTATCATCTTCTTGCCCTTGCCTCCCCGTGAGGATTCACCTCCCCCGGGTTGTTTTGATCCTCTTCCTCCTCGTTGTTTAATCGTTGTCTGCAAGCACAAGCATCTAACTTTGTTAGCATCAATAGAGGCAGTGAAACAAATGTGCAGAATGAATTGCAGAACAGAAGTAGACAGTTGTAGACACAGTTATAGAACATGGCCTGTGCGGACCGCACAAAAAGGAGTGCGGCCGCACTGAGGCCACCACGGACCGCACAAGAATGACCGCGGTCCGCACTGGTCTAGGGTCCCAAAAACAAACTCTCTGAATCTCACCACCGCGGCCCGCACAAAGTAGTACCGCGGCCGCGGTGGGCCAGTGCGGACCGCACAAAATGTAGTGCGGCCGCACTGGGTAAGGTCACTTGGACACAAGATGGCACCGCGGACCGCACAGAAATGATTGTGGTCCGCGGTACATGCCCAGACATGGCACTGAGTTAGGGTTCATCAGATTTTGCTTTTAAGTTCAAATTTTACCTAATTAGGGTCCCTACTCAATTACCCAGTCCATTATACTCACCAAGTCCACAAAAATTGCCATTTAAACTAACATAATCTAACAATTAGAGAAATAAGGGGAGAAAAAGAACTACCAGTTAAGGAATATGAAAATAAAATGAAATTACACAAGTAAACAAAGATGAATTGAGTGAAATGTTACCAGATAATGAGATGAAGTGCAACTAATCAATGTTAAGCAAGAGTTACAGTGAAAATGCTCAAGATGAACAGTAAAAGGGGGCTCTAAGAGTGTAGGGTTCGAAAAGGGTAAAAGGAGGCCCTTGGGGTCTATTTATAGAGAAACCCCTGGGGCCCATTCTCACCTACCAGCGCGACCGCACAAAATGGACCGTTGTCCGCGCTGGGTTTGTTTAGAAAAAGTTTGAGAAGGCAACCTCTGTGGTCCGCACAAAACAGACCGCGGCCGCAGAGGTCCACCGCAGTCCGCACAAAACGGAATGCGGCCGCGGTGGCAAACTTTAGAGAGCAATTTTTATTACCCTTCACCAGTGCGGACCGCACAAAATATAGTGCGGCCGCACTGGAAACTTCAGAGACTGTGCAATTTCTTTAATTATGTCCTGCACTGCATCAACTCAATCCTGTAACATCTCACAACCAGTTAGCCCAAAAATCAATCCTATACTACAAAGAAAATCAAAGAAAACAAAAAGAAAAAAAACACATGGGTTGCCTCCCAAGAAGCGCCTGATTTAACATCGCGGCACGATGCGGGTTACCATCACATCATTTGAAATGAACAACAGCCACCACATGGCTATCATCAAACTTCCCAAGATAATGCTTGACACGGTGCCCATTCACTCTAAAGACTTCACCACTTTTGTTCTTCAAATCTAGAGCACCAAACGGGGTCACACACACAACTTCAAATGGCCCACTCCACTTGGATTTCAGCTTTTCCGGAAACAGACGTAACCGAGAAATGAACAAGAGAACCAAATCACCAACTTTGAACTCCTTTCCACGTGCATATTTATCATGAAGGTACTTCATCTTGTCCTTATACAAGGATGAACTAGAGTATGCATGGAACCGGAATTCATCAAGTTCATTGATTTGTTCAACACGAAGATTAGCCGCAACATCCCACTCAAGATTAAGCTTCCTCAAGGCCCACATGGCCTTATGCTCCAACTCCACTGGTAGATGACATGCTTTCCCAAACACCAACCGGTACGGTGACATACCAATTGGGGTCTTGTAAGCGGTCCGGTAAGCCCATAGAGCATCATCTAATTTTTTAGACCAATCGGTCCTATTGGCATTGATAGTTTTAGACAAAATACTCTTGATCTCCCTGTTAGACACTTCCACCTGGCCACTTGCTTGAGGATGATACGGTGTTGAGACTTTGTGGTTGACACCATACTTGGAAAGAAAAGCATCAAAAGCTCTATTATAAAAATGCGATCCTCCATCACTAATTATTGCCCAGGGTGTACCAAACCTTGTGAAAATGCTCTTCTTTAGAAATGACACCACACTCCTAGCTTCATTGTGGGGAAAGGCCACGGCCTCAACCTATTTTGACACATAATCAACCGCTACAAGAATGTAAGTGTTCCCACACGAGCTAACAAAAGGGCCCATAAAATCGATACCCCATACATCAAAGATATCAACTTCAAGAATTGTGTTCAGAGGCATCTCATCTTTCTTGGAAATCCCGCCCGCTCGTTGACATTGATCACATCTTTTTACTATATCACTTGCATCTTTGAACAAGGTTGGCCAATAAAAACCACAACTCAGAACTTTCGAAGCCGTCGTCACCCCTCCATGATGGCCACCATAGGGGGAGGAATGACAAGCCTCCAAAATACTCACTTGCTCTCCCTCCGGGATACACTGTCGAATCACACCATCCGTGCAAATCTTGAACAAGTATGGCTCATCCCAATAGAAGTCCAGACTATCCCGTTTGAGCTTCTTCCTTTAGTTAGAAGAGAGCTCACATGGGATGATGCCAGTCACAAGGAAATTAGCAATATTCGCAAACCATGGCATATCACACATTGACACGGAAAGTAGTTGTTCATCAGGAAATGTATCATTGATCTCCAAGCCATCACACGGCCTTCCTTCCTCCTCCAAGCGGGACAAATGATCCGCAACTTGGTTTTCACTACCTTTCTGGTCCACTATTTCCAAATCAAACTCTTGAAGAAGTAACACCCATCTCATCAACCTTGCCTTGGAATCTTTCTTGGTCATCAAATACCTAAGGGCGGCATGGTCGGTGTGCACTATGACTTTGGCCCCCATAAGATATGGCTGAAATTTTTCCATGGCGAACACAATAGCCAACAATTCCTTCTCCGTCACCNGCAGCCAACTCCGCACCACTAAAAGGTAGCGAGAGAGGGTCGCAATAGCTTTTACCCGATTTTGGCTCGGGATCGAATCCACAGAGAGCTAGGATTGGAGTCGAGTATCTATCTAGTTGAGGAATGCGTGTATGCTCTTAATTGGTCTTCTATTCATTTCTGGATTTTCTTTATAATTCTATTTTTATCAAACTACTAATTGAAAATGCAACTAGATTAAGCTAAGAGATGAATTGCTACAAGTGGTATCTAATAGTTTAAAGAGGCACTAGGGTAGTGACTTTCACCTAGGTGGCTAATTGACGGGTAATTGCATCCAAGGCACGATTGACATGATGGGGAAATATGTTATAACCGTTGCTCAATACTACCCAGTCTACACCTCTCGGTAGAAAGAGTAGTTTTGCCCAATTGACTCTCTCGAGACCAATTGGGTATCCATATTTGCTCGAGCAACTAGGGTTCAAGTCGGGTAATTACTCTCTCGAGGCTTAACCCTTTAATTGGGACTATCAAATCTCTTGAGTCCATTCCAATTCCTTGTTAAGTCAATTTTGGAGACTTAGGCTCTCTTTCTCAAGAAGAGCCAAGTCAACTTAGCACAAACTAGTGTTTACAACCACTAATTCATAAATTAAACCATAAAATTGACCCAAATAACAAACACCCATAATCAATCTAACCTTAAATAACAACACCCACCAATTACCCACACTAGGGTTGAGCCACAACCCTAGCTAATGGGTTTAGCTACTCATGCTTGAAGCTAGAATCAGGGATATAGATGAAGAAAAAGATATATTAATTAAACACTAAAGAAAATACAGAGAATCTATCGTTAGAGTTAAGCTAAAATGCCCAAAATGGCTACAAAATAGCTTCTCACGAGCGCAACTGCCATTCTAAAATAACCGATTCCCTAATAATGAAAAAATGTTCTATTTATACTAAGCTGGAAAAACTGGACCAAAATGCCCCTGCGGGGCGGTGCGGGCCGCACAAAATGGACTGCGGCCGCACTAGGCTCTTGGACTTGAAATCTTGGCTCTCTGGACTCAGGCTCCACGGACCGCGCAGAATGGACCGCGGCCGCGGAGGCAGCTAGCGCGGTCCGCACAGAGTCGACCGCAGACCGCATAGGCTTGATGATAGCATCTGGACATCTCTCTGAAGTTGGCTTCCGCGGAGCGCGTAGAATGGTAGTGCGGCCGCGGAGTCTTCAGTGCGGACCGCACAATCTCCACTGCGGCCGCACTGCTTTAACACTTAGTTTGTCAGTTCTCTGAATCTCCCTAGTGCGGACCGGACAAAGTGGACTGCGGCCGCACTAGGTTTTATGCCTTGAAGTCTACTCTCTGAATCTCCCTAGTGCGGACCGCACAAAGTGTTTGTCCTGAGTTTGCCTTGTCTTTGGTACTTGAGCAGGTTTCACTCCTTTTGAGCCGAACTTTGACATTTCGTCACTTTGTCGATCAAACCTGCAATCAAGCACAACTTATGAGCCTTTTGGGACTATTTTGTAAGAATTATAATCAAAGCGTAAGCCAGAAGGAGCATAAAACACGTCAAAATCTCTAGTTATCATCTCCCCCAAACTTAAGCTTTTGCTTGTCCTCAAGCAAACAAAATAAGACCCACCTCTTAATGTAAAATCCAAGAATTTCTAGCTATCCTAAAGTAACCTCAACAAGCATCAATTGGGACTAACAATTGCCTTCAATACGAATGCATCATTAACAACATTTAACCTTTGAAAAACCATGGATCAATTGTGACACAAGAGCATCAAGAGTTTACTCAACACATCAACGAACTCTTTCAATTACTTTAGTCATTGTGGAACCCAAACTCACACATCCTCAACTCTCCCTAAGAAAACCTCACCTTTTTAGAGTATTGACACACAAATTGAGGTTAATGGGAATTCACTCATCTCTCTCAAGAAAAGGTCACAAGTCCGGCTCTAGGTACCATATGCTTGCCCCTTATGTAAGTATCCACTAATGTAAGCTTCATTCAACTCAAGATCATATAGGGCTTTTGTGGAGTCACTGTGAAGGCTTTTGGTTCAGGGTAGGAAATGTTTTGGTCTAAGTGGGTTCCATCTTCCCTTAAGCACTTCTTTTGGTTCATTTGGCACAATTCACTTGACTCTTTGAGTCATTTCACCTCTTTCCAAGGGGTTAGAGAGACCCATTGTCACTCTTTCTTATGCATTTCAATTCTTTTCTCCTTTTTCAACTTTCCACACCTTTCTTTCTTTTACTTTTCCTGAATCCCTTTTTATTCTTTCTCACATTGAGCATTCTTTTTTGTCTTTTTGCTTTTCTTTCTTTTTCATTGCCTTTCCTTTTCTTCATTTTTGTGCCTTATACCACTTTGTTGTCATCCTCGTCTCTCCCCCAAACTTATACTTTTGCCATGTGCTCAAGGAAAGATCGGGTGCCAAGAGAGGGTATCTTTTAGAACGGGTATAGGATTGTAACATGGTTCTTGAAAGAAAAAGGTCTAAGGCTCAAAAGGGTTAACCAGGGATCATATCATTGGTAGGCTATGGAATTTGTTCAACTATCATTTGGATCAAGGATAGCCTATAATCACTTCCCAAGTCAAATTTCACTTAAGATTTCGCCTCAACAAATATTCAGGGCAAGTTCTAGACCAATGGCTCGGGACTTGGACTCGCAATTCGATTTCTCACCACACAAGCTAAGGGATTGCTAAAGACATCGAGTCGGGGGCCCACAACGACCTTAGATACGATTTGAGCACACAATGGTCCGAAAAACCATTTGATGATTGTCGGTCAACACAAGAGTCTCAAGGCCACGNATGACAAGCCTCCAAAATACTTACTTGCTCTCCCTCCGGGACACAACTTTGAATCACACCATCCGTGCAAATCTTGAACAAGTATGGCTCATCCCAATAGAAGTCCAGACTATCCCGTTTGAGCTTCTTCCTTTGGTTAGAAGAGAGCTCACACGGGATGATGCCAGTCACAATGAAATTAGCAATATCCGCAAACCATGGCATATGACACATTGACACAGAAAGTAGTTTCTCATCGGGGAATGTATCATTGATCTCCAAGCCATCACACGGCCTTCCTTCCTCCTCCAAGCGGGACAAATGATCCGCAACTTGGTTTTCACTACCTTTCTGGTCCACTATTTCCAAATCAAACTCTTGAAGAAGTAACACCCATCTCATCAACCTTGCCTTGGAATCTTTCTTGGTCATCAAATACCTAAGGGCGGCATGGTCGGTGTGCACTATGACTTTGGCCCCCATAAGATATGGCCGAAATGTTTCCATGGCGAACACAATAGCCAACAATTCTTTCTCCGTCACCGTGTAGTTCCGTTGAGCTTCATTCATAGTCTTGCTTGCATAGTACACGGGATGAAACATTTTGTTCACTCTTTGACCCAAAACTGCCCCAACCGCAACATCACTCGCGTCGCACATGAGCTCGAAAGGCAAGCTCCAATCGGGTGCGGTAATGATCGGGGTAGTTGTCAACTTATGCTTTAGAAGTTCAAAGGCCTCCATACATTTCTCATCAAACACAAACTTAGCATCTTTCTCTAGCAACTTGCAAAGGGGATTCACAACCTTCGAAAAATCCTTGATAAACCGCCGGTAGAACCCCGCATGCCCAAGGAAACTTCTCACCCCTTTGACAGAAGTGGGGGGAGGAAGCCTTAAAATCACCTCAATCTTGGCTTTGTCTACTTCAATCCCATGCTTAGAAATTTTGTGACCCAAAACTATACCCTCTTCAACCATGAAGTGGCATTTTTCCCAATTAAGAATGAGATTTGTGTCTTCACATCGGGCCAAGACTCTATCAAATTTCCCAAACACTTTTCAAATGAATCACCAACCACACTAAAATCATCCATAAAGACCTCCAAAATGTCTTCCACCATGTCGGTGAAAATAGCCATCATGCATCGTTGGAAGGTCGCCGGAGCATTACACAACCCGAACGGCATCCGCGAGAAAGCAAATGTACCATATGGGAAGGTGAATGTGGTCTTCTCTTGGTCCTCCGGAGCAATTAAGATTTGATTATAACCCGAATATCCATCCAAAAAGCAATAAAAAGCTTGCCACGCAAGGCGATCAAGCATTTGGTCAAGGAATGGCAAAGGGAAATGATCCTTGCGGGTCACCTTATTTAGCTTCCGGTAGTCCATGCATACCCGCCACCCGGTAATGGTCCGAGTGGGAATAAGTTCATTGTTGTCATTTGTCACCACAGTCATTCCACCCTTCTTCGGCACACATTGCACCGGAGAAGTCCATGAGCTATCGGAGATTGGATACACCACGCCTGCATCAAGCCACTTGATCACTTCTTTCTTCACCACTTCTTGCATTGCTTTATTGATCCTCCTTTGATGTTCCAAGGAGGGCCTTGCATCATCCTCCAAAATAATTTTGTGCATGCAAAATGCGGGGCTTATTCCCCGAATATCCGCCAGAGTCCATCCAATTGCCTTTTTCCGCTTTTTGAGCACCGCCAATGTGGCATCTACCTGCATGTTAGTAAGACAAGAGGAAATAATAACTGGTAAAATTGAATTAGAGCCCAAGAATTCATACCTGAGGTGTGGAGGAAGTGGCTTCAACTCCAACACCGGTGGCTCCTCAATTGATGGTTTGGTTGGTGGAGTTTTCCGATTTTCAAGATCCAAAGACAATTTTCTTGGCTCATAGGAATAAGAGCCCATCCCATGTAAGGCATTGACACACTCCACTCTGCTTGCATCATCATTGACATCAAGATTTAAGAGCACGGCCTCAAGGGGATCCTCTACGTTAATCATAGAACTTGTGTCATCCACTATCACAGCTGTGACAACGTCCACAAATGATCACACCTCGGTGCTATTGGGTTGCTTCATGGATTTGCAAACATGGAAGACGACCTTCTCATCACCCACTCGGAAAGTTAGTTCACCCACTTCAACATCAACCAATGCCTTCCCCGTTGCAAGGAAAGGTCTCCCCAGAATAATTGGGACCTCATAGTCCACCTCACAATCCAAAATCACAAAGTCTGCCGGTAGGATAAATTTTTCCACTCGGACAAGCACATCATCAACTATGCCCAAAGGTCGCTTCATTGATCTATCTGCCATCTGTAATCTCATGGAAGTTGGCCTTGGTGGCCCAATACCCAGGGTCTTGAAAACTGATAAGGGCATTAAATTGATACTAGCCCCAAGATCACATAAAGCTTTGGCAAAGTCTACACTACCAATAGCGCAGGGGATAGTGAAAGCACCAGGATCCTCTAATTTCGGGGCCGTTGAATGTACTATGGCACTAACTTGGTGGGTCATCTTGATAGTTTCACAGTCCATTGATCTTTTCTTTGTAACCAAATCTTTCATGAATTTAGCATAACCAGGCATTTGCTCCAAAGCCTCCACTAAAGGCACGTTGATGGATAAGCTCTTCATCATGTCAATGAACTTTTTGAATTGGTTTTCACTTTTCTGCTTGGCTAACCTTTGAGGATAAGGGGGAGGTGGTCTAGGCAAAGGTGCCTTGGCTTTTGGCACCACCGGCTCCGGCATGTCAATTATGTGCTCCCTAGACGGGTTCACGGCCTCTTGAGTTTCCACCTCGGTTTCATTAATGACAATCCTCACTTCATTGTTCGCATTGTCAACAACCACATCTTCAACTACCAAAGGAACATCATTTTCCCGCAACTCAACATCAACATCCACAACTTGCTTATCTTTCGAGGCATGTACATCACCGCCTCTCCCACTTCTTGTTGTAACCGTCATCACATGATTGTTCCC
The DNA here is from genome assembly GCF_001879085.1 of Nicotiana attenuata. Lineage (NCBI taxonomy): Eukaryota > Viridiplantae > Streptophyta > Magnoliopsida > Solanales > Solanaceae > Nicotiana > Nicotiana attenuata. Next base: position 54,494,720 of record NC_031993.1, read on the forward strand.
ACCCTTTGGATTCACTACCGTATCACTTGGTAGAGCACCCTTAGGGCGAGTATTCAACGATTGAGAGATTTGGCCTAATTGCACCTCCAAATTCCGGATAGAGGTATTGTGGGAAGCTAATTGAGCATCGAAATCTTGGTTCTTCATCATCATTTGTTCGAACATCATTTTTATTCTTCCCATATCATTACCCGAAGAACTAGATCCTTGAGAAGGGAACGGGGGTGGATTGTTCGGTTGTTGGTACATTGGGGGCCTTTGAAAGCCTTACCCCCGATTGCCTTGGTTTCCATTATTGTTCCAATTTCCTTGACCATTGTTGTTCCAATTGTTGTTATTACCATTCCAATGCCCTTGGTTGCCTTGATTGTTGTTCCCCTAATTACCTCCTTGGTTGTTATTGTTCCAATTACCACCACCTTGTTGTTGATTGCCCCAATTACCTTGGGGTCGCCATTGTTGGTTTGAAGAGTTGCCTCTATTGCCTTGATAGTTGTTAACATATTGTACCTCTTCATTGTGCTCATCATACCCATCATTTTGAAACCCATCACACTCATCATCAAATTGCTCGGAATTCCCTTGGTTTTGTTTCCTTCTTTGCCTTCTCTTGTTGGTAAGCAAATTAACACTTTCCATAGCATTCACTTGGCGAGGGTTTTGGACTTGTTGCAACTGTGCCTTAGCCAATTGGTTCATAGTAGTTGTCAACTCTGCTATAGCCTGCCCATGGTCGTGTAACTCCTTATGCAAACGAATAACCGTAGGGTCACCTTGGGGAACATTGGCTCTACTTTGCCATGCGGAAGTTGTATCCGCCATCTCATCAAGAATCTCGCAAGCTTCGTCATAAGACAACTTCATGAAATTAACCCCGGCCAATTAATTGACTATGCACTGATTTGTAGTATTGATGCCCCGATAGAAGGTTTGTTGAATCATCGCCTCAGTCATATCGTTGTTTGGGTATTCTTTCACCATTTTTCTAAACCACTCCCAAATCTCATGCAAAGGTTCCGTGGGTTCTTGCTTGAAAGCCAATATCTCATCTCGAAGTGCCGCCATATGCCCGGGTGAGAAAAATTTAGCAATAAACTTATGCGCCAACTCATCCCAAGTTGTGATGGAATGATTGGGGAGCCTCTCTAGCCAATCTAATGCCTTTCCCCGAAGTGTGAACTGGAAGAGTCTCAACCTAAGAGCATCTTCAGACACATTCGTCTGCTTGCTATCCCAACATGTATTCGCGAACCCTTTTAGATGTTTGTAGGCATTTTGATCCGCAGCGCCTGTGAAATACCCACGCTGCTCAAGTAAGGTCAACATCACATTAGTTATCTGAAAATTGCCCGCCCGGATTCTGGGTGGGATAATAGCACTTGCATATCCCTGGTTTGGTAATACTCTAGGAGCCACTCTTGGAGGTGGCAGAGAAGGGTCTGGAACATTATCATTAGCATTGGCCAGGCGGCCTCGTCTTGGTCCGGGAGGTACAAGAGGCACCTCATCCTCTCCAATTTCATCTACCTCCTCCCCCGCAAGCACATTTCCAAGAGGATCATTAGCATTTAAAGCCATTGGGTACCTGTAGTAATTCTGAGCACGTGGTTTTTGCCCTATATGAATTACTCCCATAAATTCAAGAAAATAAATTTTTCCCATTGTTTTTGCAATTTCGTAGATTTCTGTAGCATTTTTACTAATTGCTTGCATTTGTCTGTGCACGTTCATTTTGTTTAATTCATGAAAAATACAAAAATATGTTGCATTTGCATTTAGGATTTAAGTTTACATTTTTAGAATAATTAGCAAATTAGTTGTTTTATAAAAATGGAAAAATCACAAAAAATAGTTTATTTTTGCACTTTTTAATTTTAATTTTGGAATTTTGGTAGTTTTTCCTTTAAATTTGGTTTTTAATTAATTGTGGTAATTATTAATTAGAGTTAATTAATTCAATATAGTAGGATTAATTTGATTTAGGATTTAGTTTAGGTTTTATTTTAATTTTGAGGAAAAAAAGGGGAAAAGAATTAAGGAATAATTTTTAAAAAGGGGAAAAGATATGAATCAGATTTTTTGGGGCCGCTTTGTTTTAATTTTCAAGCCCAATTCAATTCTCCCTTACACCCGTCCAAACACGGCACAAATCACCCCTCTACCCGGTCCAACCCCATCCATAGACCAAACGACCCCGTTCTGATGTTACCAAGTCTGGGCCGTTGGATCTTTTCAAAATCAACGGTTGGGAACTGAGGTTCCCTTAAAATAAAAGTGTCTAAATTCCTTCACCCCCCCTCTCATCGTCTCTCTCAACGCTTCACCTCTCAGAGAACCTAAACCACAAACCCTAAACGCCGCCCCAAAACTCACCATCATCTTCGGTGGCGGCGCCGTCTTGCACCACCCCAAACCACCCCAAAATCACACCCCTGAAACCTCTCATCCTCCTCTCTCCAAATCTCAACACGGCTTCCCTCGAATCTGTCACCATCTCATGGAATCTTGGATCAAATATGAAACCTAAAATTTCCAGATCCTAAAATCGACAACTTAGTAAAGATTGAGGCCGAAATGGACCTTGGTCATGTGTTTTCATCTGAGAACACATGATTAAGATCCCTTTCGGTCAAAATCAAAAGATCAAAGAATGACTTCAAGGTCTGGTTAGCCCGGTTTAGGTATTTTCACTTGTTTCTTTTCTTGTCCTTCTTCATCTCTTTTCTGTTTCTTTTTCTCTTTTTCCTCATTATGTGTTCGTTTCAATTTTGTCCATACATGAGTGTTTAATAATCAGCATAGTTTATTTTACTGTTTTTTAGAACTAATTAATTCATTTTCCTTTTCTTTTGGGGTTTGGGCTTTGGCTTAAGGTTTCCAGATTTTCTTTTGGGAAATTTTGGGTCAGTCCTTATAATAGTGAATCTCTGATTGATTTGAATTGGGTTCTGAAAAATCAAATGCCCAAGAGGGGATTTAATTGGAATTTACAGACCTATGAGGCTTTGAATTGGGTCAATTTTGACCCATCTGTTCTGGTTTTAGGGGTAAATAACAAGGTTTAAAGGGGTAATCTGGGTATTTGGCGTAGGAAATATTTCAGCAACAGACTAGGGAAGCTTCTAGGAAGCTGGGATGGGGGTTAATTTGAAAGTTTAATTTTTGAACTAAGGGTATTGGAGCTAAAATAAAAATATCAAAAGGTGCAAAGTGCAAATCTGATTTCTTTTAGCTGCCCTAATAGTTTGCCTATAAAGGCACCATTACTTGAGATTCAAGTCAGATTGAAGAGATAAAAAATCATTCAAAAACTGAAAAGGCTGCCTTTCTTTCAAAAATTCTGAAACATCCTTGAATTCCTTGCATTTTCTTCGAAAATACTGAAAATTCTGCTTGGATTCTTGTTCACCTGGTTCTAATAAGTTTGTTCAAAGCACTGAAAGTTTATGGTCTGCATTCTAGGTTAAAAATGGATTGAATTCTGGGTATTTTAAAGTTGGTTTGGGTTTGCTATTTGGAAATACTGTTTCATTGCTGGGTTTGAGCTGGTTTCTGCTGCCATTTCTCCTGCTGATTACTGGGTTGCTGCTATTTTCCGCTTCCTCACTTCTTTTTCCTTTTCAATTTCCAGGTATTTTCAGCATCATGGACATCACTTAAAGTTGTAGTGTGAAATTTGGATCTGAAACATGATTGAGAACTGATTTGTGTTGAATTTTATTTCTCTCTCTCTTAATCTCATGTATGCCATTATTGTTCAGTATTAGTAGTGTTCTGGTCAATATATTAAGCACGAGTGGGATATCAAGTAGGAAATTGAAGCTGTTGAGTTTTGTTTCTTCTGTTTGGTTCAGTTTTGTTTGAGAATGGCTATAAGTGAAAGAGGTGCTCTGATTTGTAATAGCAGTAGTTTTAGGTTAGTTTGAATGGTTTGCTAGCGTTGGAATGCTATGTGATTAGGTTTGTCCTTGCATTGGTTATTTTGATAGCCTGCTGAAAGGTGTTGCTTAAGGTTTAAAGTCTAGCATGTTTGTTTGTAACTTGGTATAGGAATTGGAATAGTACACAAGGCCAAATAGTGATGTTTTGAATCAAATTTAGAAAAGTGATCTTCCTTAGGCATATGATTCAATCTTATAGCCTTCCAAAGTTTATTGGCCCACATGAAAGTTGTCAGATGTATGTGCTTATTCAATAGGCTTCAAAGCTTCCTTTCAAGAATTTTAAGCGCTTGAACTAAGGTGTTCTGAATTTGCATGCATATGTATTTCAATTAGCTCTGGTTGTCCTTGCTTGTATCGATGAATGCTGAATTTGGGAATTATGCTAATGTGTAGGTTATTGAATAATTTAATTGGGTACGGAATTATAACAACAACTCTCAAAATATTCAGTTGAATGGTGTTTAAATTTCATGTACTTGGATATTCCCATTTAGTAATGATTTGCTAGTTCACTACTGAAAATGAAGTAAAGTGCTGGGAGTTTGTACATTAGAATGGCCATTTGGAGCTCAGGGCCTCTTGAGGCCTAAATTGAGTTGGCCTCATCCGGACTCGAACTTGAGTCCGTTCTTGCTCAAAATTTAGGTTTGTTTCAGGCCCAAGTCAGAGGGCCATTGCAAATGGGATTTTGTGTGTGTTTGTCGTGCATGGGTCTGTTCTCCTTCCCGAATCATGTTATTTCAATTGGGGACTGTTGCTGGCCCAAATCACCCTCGGAGGAATTGGATCCATTTTGAAGTGCAAATCCTTTGATCATCAATTAAACTGAGGCATTTGCTTTTAGAGAAATTCGAAACTCCCTTTAGTCTTTTAATTAATTAGGCGCGTTAATTAGTGGAGGTGAGCCATATTAGATAATACAAATAGCTTATGTCCCTCCAAAGTTTAGTTTGAATTCCCTTTTAAAATTGGAATCGAGGTGTGCCGTGCCAAATAGAATCTAAAAATGAATGGCCCTCATTTAATTAATACTTTTATCTTTAGAAATCAAGGCCTGCCATTTAGTTAAATTTCCATGGCCCTCGCAAAGGTGAAAATGCGTAGTTGCTTTAGGCGCGTTATTTTAATAATTTACCATCATAAACTCGGGTGCGCATTTATGTGACCCAAATCCAAATCTCAACAATGTTAGATAAAATATGTCGTGGACCGCGGGTGCATTTATGTGACGTTGAATCTTCCTAAAAAATATTTAAATAAAAGCGGTTATAAAGTTGAAATTGAACCATAGGCTAAAACATGTATGAAAATCAGATAGTAGGCCAATTATAATAGTTGAGCGACCGTGATAGAACCACGGAATCTGGGAATGCCTAACACCTTCTCCCGGGTTAACAGAATCCCTTACCCGGATTTCTGTGTTCGCGGACTGTAAAACAGAGTCAAACTTTCCTCGATTCGGGATTTGAAAATGGTGACTTGGGACACCATAAATTATCCCAAGTGGCGACTCTGAACTTTAAAATGAAATAATCTCGTTTCGATTGTCACTTTAAGTTGGAAAAAACTCCCTTATACCCTTCCCGGGGTGTTGTAAAAAGGAGGTGTGACAGCTCTGGCGACTCTGCTGGGGAAGAGAACCCAGGACTCCTGGTTCACGGTTCAAGAATTCGAGCTTAGAATAATTGTTATATTTGGCTTTATTTATTGTCTGATTTTATCTACATGTTTGGGCCTAAAATGTTGCTTTTTACCGCTTTGATATTATCTGAATTGTATATAAACTGTTACGAAACCCCTCTCTTCTAATCTTCTAAGAAGTGCAAGCTGACGTGACTTCTTTCTGTTAGTGTCATATCTCAATTTAGAAGGAGGTTCGGACAAGTTGCAAAGTCGGATGATCTTTTGGTTACCGGTATGCTGCCCCCCTCCCCCCCCCTCCCGGCTCGAGTTGTCCGCTCGGGTAAGCCAGGTCTAGAACAATACACCCAGGTTTTAAACCTAGAATAACTCAGCCTCATGCCGGATCCCTAGTAAGAACGCTTGATTGCATCATATGCATTTGACATTGGGGACTCAACACAGGGGTTGGGTCCGTCTAGGACAGGTATACCCAAAAATAAAAGACCATCCTGATGCATCCTATGTGCTACATGTTGCATTTCTTCAAGGGTAAAAGGGTCATTTGGCGGACCAATGATGGCTGGGGGTAAATGAGAAAAAGAAAAGAGGGTGAAGTGTGAAAATAAAGCAAGTGGGCCTAGTTATGTTTTCTTTCACATTTTTTCTTAAGAAAAAGACAAAAAAAAATGAAAAAATGAAAAATCCAAAAATATTTTGCACTTTCCCATCATTTTTCCAAAAAAAAAAAAAATCAAAACAGAGGAAAAAGAAAATCCAAAAAGATTTTACATGTTTCATCATTTTCAAGGAAAAAAAATATTTTCTCTAAATTAGTTTTTTTTAATTCTCGCCCGTATCCAGTCTGCCCTAACTACGATACCTGATTCTCGTCTTTCGGGGCGTGATACGTAGGCAACCCACATAGGGTCCTGTCTTCCTAGTAAATGTTAGGTTCTTGGCTTTGCAGGGTCTTAGCCAATTTTCTGCACTTCTAGCCACCTTTTGGCCAAATAAGCCATTTTGCAAAAATAGCCTCAATCATGTCTTGCATGTGTCCAGTAGGGAGTGTTATTGTCTCACATAGTGTTGGTTTAAGGTTTTCTCATACATGTGCGGATCTACTTACCGGAGTTTGAGCATGACAGACACCCCGAGACCATCCAATCAGGATCATTCAGGAGTTGCTTAAGGAGATTTTTCTTTTTATGTTTTGAGTCTGTTTTTCTTTTGTCTTTTACCTTCTAGTTTTGTACAATAATGTCGAGTCTTTTGTTATTGTATTTACTATTTTTGTATTGAAAAAAAAAGTGTGTTATAAATCAAAAATCCAAAAAAAAAAAAAAGAGATTTTGCGTTTTTATTTCCTTTGAAATTTTTCTTTAGAATACCAATTCTAGAATTTAAAAAAAAAAATCTTTTGAGGTGTTTCTCCTTAGGAAATTAATATCTAGAACTCCAAGTAGAAAATTTTTGCTAGTATATTAAGACTAAAAATCCAAAAAAAAAGAAGAGAATTTTCTTTTAGTACCTCTTTAAAAGGTTTTCTTTAAGGTATTAATTCCAAAAATTCAAAAAGATTTTCTTTTGAGGTTCTTCTTTGGGAAATTAATGAAAAAAAATTATTTCATTAGAATTTTAGGATATTGTACATAGAAGAAAAAAAAAAGAATATACTTTATCATTTATTTATCTTCAAAGTTCATTCTTTAGGTAATTAAAAACAGAAATCCAAAAATATTTTTTATTTTGTTCATTTCTCGTTTCGAAGTCTTTCTTCAGGGATATCAAATGAAAATTCGAAATATTTTTCTTTGGTTTATTGTTTGGACTTCATTTCAGAAAAAAAAAGAATCAAAAAATATTTTTTTTTTCTTGTAGGATTTTTCCTTAATAATTTCCCATAGAGTGTTTGTTTCAAAAAAAAAATATATGCTCGTTAAGCTTGAGTTTAGGATAGTTTATAGAACATTGAGTCTAGAAAATTCAAAAAAAAGGATTTACTTCTTTTATTTCTCTTTTCTCATCAGAGTAGTCATTAAGGTAAAAAGAAAAGAAAAAGAAAAAGAGAACGTCAGTTTGTTTCCTTTATTCCTGATCTGCCAGAACTACGCAAAGATCTGATTCATGCGGGGTCATGATACGTAGGCAACCTACATAGGGTTCGATCGAATTATTTTTTTATTATTAAAAGAAAAAGAAAAGAAAGAAAAAAAAGAAAAAAAAAAGAAAAAAAAAGTGAGAAAGAAAAGAAGAAAAGATGGTGAAATTATGGGATGTGAGAAATGAGAGGGAAGAAAAGAGCGATAATCAGAAAGAAAGAAAAAAGGAAGGAAAATGAGTGAGCTAAGAAGTGCGAGGAAAAAAAAAGAAAGAGAAAAGAGAAGACTCAAAAGGACAAATTGGGATGATGCCAAGTGACCTTATGACCCTCGAAGTCATTCTAGAACCATTAATTGTTGCTAGGTGCATTGCACGCAATGTGATATTTTAGCTGTTAATCCCCTAACGCTAACGGGATGACCCCACTTTGTTCCTTTTGATATCTTCATAGCTGAAAGGTGGTTGGTTTGTGGTTCTCAAAGTAGTAACTCCTCTCCACAACATAAAAGGCAATGGCGGACAACAACAAAATTGGGTTGGTTGATACTGGTGCCCGAAAGCAGTTGGTTGAACAGGACACTGGTTTGGCTAATGAGGTAAGGATGTTAAGACAACACATGACGGACATGTATCAGGCCTGGATGACTGGGAAGGCACCACCCCCGCCACCACCTAATTTCTTAGATTCTACCCTTACCCAAACTCCGGTCATAGTGCCAGATGATCCTCCACACTCTCCAGATCCACCCGCTTATCATAGCTTTCCCAACCACCCTAGTAGCTCCATCACTCGTCCTCCAACTATCTTTCCCCAAAATTACCCTCCTGACATATCCATTATCCCCAACAATGAATACCAGCTCAAAGCTCATAATGCCCAATATTACCCCTCAGAGGTTGCCCACAAGGTTCCTGACTCATACAAGCAGAGCCTCGGGATGAGCTTCATGCTGAAAATGAAAAGGTCACAGGAAAAGAAGGGCGAGATGAGCTATCCAGAAAGCTGAAAGGGTCTAAAATGCCAAAGTTTAACTTGTACGTTGGATGTGGAAACCCGGTAGCCCATTTGAGGGTTTATTGCAGTAAAATGAGAAGTGTTGGCGAGAAAAATAATTTGTTGATGGCGTATTTTAGTAAGAGCTTGACTGGGGCAGCTTTGGAATGGCATAATCGTCAAGATGTCGGTAAGTGGCCTACATTGGATGACATGGCTCAAGATTTTGTGCGACACTTTCAATACAATATAGACATTGTCCCAAACCGTTCCTCCCTATCTCAGATGGAAAAGAAACCCAAGGAAAGTTTTAGGGAATTTTGGTTTAGACGGAACGAAGAAGTTGCTCGGATCAGTTCTCCAGTTAGTGGAAAAGATGTTGCTAAGCCCCGCCAACGACGGGATCCAGTGGGCATTCCCGATCAACGCTTTCAGCCTCAATACCGACCCATGAACATCCCCAAACTCCACATAATCTACCCCAGTATTATCCGCCGAACAACATCCGACCATCTGTCCAACCACTAGGTCACTCCCTAGGACGAGCACCAGCATCCTAAAATTCTCGTGCGCCTTCACAGCATTTTCAAACATCCAACAATCCCAGAAAACTGAGGCATGGAGGGAAACAAAGGTAAAAAGATAATTTCACGCCCATCGGAGAATCCTACACAAACTTGTTTGAGAAGTTAAAACATTCTGGCCTGATTGTGCCGCTTCTTGGCTATACTCCGGACCCATATGCAAAAGGTTTTGATCCTACTGTACGGTGCATGTACCGCTCTAATGTCCAAGGTCATAGCATCCAAGATTGTCGTGCTTTGAAAAGGGAAATAAAAAGAATGATTCAAGAAGGAATAATTGTGGTCCATGGTAGTAATACCCCAAGTGTCACACATAATCCTATACAGGTACATAACAACGCACAGATTGTTGGGATGGTTTGCAATGATGAAAGGTTGGTCAAAGGAGTCAATGAGCCACTTGGTGAAGTTAATGATATGGAAATTGGCAATGGTCTTGGTAATATTGATGTGGAACTCAGTGGCTAAGATGTTGAGCTTGGTAATTGGAAAGACACTCCTTTCTTGGCTAGTCAGGGAGGAATCTTGGTGGTTCATTTTGTTGTCATTTCTGTTGTCCGGGTTATTTCAGGGTTGTAATCCGGATATTGTCTTGTGACTCAAACCCTTCTATCCTTTGATTTTGCCTGTTTGTTCCCGGGTTGTAACCCCAGTTTAGTTTTCTTGTTTTGTTGTTCGAACCGTTTCACCGTCTTTTTAATGCAATTTCCTGTCTTCTATTATTTTTAGTCATTTTTTTGTTTAGTTCTCTTCTCCTTTTATAGTTCTTTTCATGCTGGCTCTAGTGACATGACACACACGCATAATTCTAGGCCTGGTCTCAAAAGTTTGTTTAATCATGAAGCAATAAAATAATTTTGAAGATGATAGGGACATTTGAGGGAAATAAGTAAAGGCATTTTGAGATCATTTGATGCCCGAACTGTGTGAAACTGGGGCAGATAATTTGGGAAGTTAATAGGGTGGCAAGAATGCATTAAAGGAGAGTGCATCCCGGACAATTTGAAGCAAGCAACTTTCAGTTCAAATGCATCTCAAGTTACAAGATAAAGTCAAGGAAGTTTTCTCCGAACTGACGGAGGATATCCATTGTGAAAAGGGAATCACCCAACGAGGGTTCTGTACTTGACAAGGCGCTAAAGAAAAGTGAAAGGCATATCAGTAATATCAATGCCGAAGCCGCAAAAGAAATATTGTGCGTGATCTTCAATTTTCATTTCAAGTTGCATGTGTTGTACTTGGCATTTTCAAGGATTGGGAGGCCCTCTGTCAGCTATCCAAACACTTATACCATTCGATATCCTTTTGAGCCTATGTCTAATTTCTTTGACCTTCCCTCTTTTGGAATCAAGTTAGAGTCATGCGGAAAAAAAAAAGTTCACGTCCCCATAGGTTTATTTTAGAAAGATCATTCCGGAAAATTCAAAAAAAAAGAAGAGAAAAATAGAGATAAAGAAAAAAAAAAGAAAAAAAAAGAAGAAAAAAAGGAAAAAGAAAAAAAAAAGAGAAAAAGAAAAGAAAAAGAAAAAAAGCAACAACAAAAGTAGTCTTGTGAACTACGTTTGACCTGATTCTTGTCACCACAAGATACGTAGGCAGCCTTAGGGTTCGGTCATACCAAAAAAAATATAATAAAATATTTCATAATCCCACGAAATCGAGAGTGGAAAATTCAAAAAAAAAGAGAAAAGGAAAAGAGAATCAAATTCCTTGTTTTAGAAATTGGGGGCAAAGTTTTTAGAATGGATTCCAAAAGTTGTAAATAAATTAACCCTGTTGTCTTAGTTATTTTTAAGCATTTATGATATCTTTTCTTTCTTACCCTGTCCAAAAGCCACATTACATTCCAAAAAGACCTCCCAGATAATCTTTGAGAGTGCCGAGCTAGACGTACCAGGAGCATATGATGTTGTTACTATGGTCAGTGCTTTGTCATCTACAGAATCAGAGGAAGTAAGAAGAAGGAAAGAAAAATGAGAGAGTCTTATCAGTGAAAACCTTCACAAGCACCATGAGGCGATGGTGAGTTGAGAGAAAGAACAAAATGAGAGAGGCTTGATGGTGAAAACCCTTCGGGCACTACAAGTCGAATAAGGATTGTGAATCAGATTGGATAATCGGAGCATTGAAGCCCAGTTTCACGTTTTAGAGGTACAACAAGAGTTGAACATCAGACTTGTTTGACAGGTTAGGCCACTCAATCCACATGTGCATGTCATGGTCATTAGAGTTGGTATCAACATCTGATAGGTTTCTACTTTGTAGTTTTCTTGTTAGGAATCATCTCTTTCCATTGTCCTTTACTCTGTTCCTTTTGTCTTGTTTACTTCCTCTCCCTGAGTCTGTTTGGTCAGAACAAGTGAGAAATGAGTTTAAAATTTGCCACCAGCTTTCCAATTGCACAAACGGGGATCTGGCTAGCACATCAAAGTGTCATAAGTCAAGAAAGAACAACAAGCGCACTGAGTTGGCAATAATCAACATGCTTTGGGATCCATGTGAAATACAAAGGTCTAGTATATATCAATTCATGAACAGTGCAACAGATGGAGGGTGTTAGGTGAACGGATCAAAGGTATTTTCTGTGATAAGATTGAAAAAGAAAGTGGTTAACCAGTAACAAGCAAGGTCTTCCAAGCAGAAATCAAAGTTATTATGGCAAGTGAAGGAGCAATAGACCTCAAGGCCAAGGCCGGTGTTTTAAGTCAGGAAAGAACAACATGTGCACTGAGGGGACGGCAATTAACGTGCTTTGGGATTCATGAGAAACACAAAGGTTCAGTACATGTCAATGCAAGAACACAATGCAACAGATGAATGGTATTGGGTTTGAACGGATCAGAGGTATTTTTCGTGATAAGGGTGACAGAGAAACTGGTTAGTCAATAAACAAGCAAGGTCTTCGAGTGGAATCAAAGTTATCATGGGAAGTGAAGGAGAAATCGCCTTCAAAGTTAAAGCCACAAACTAACCACCATATTTTTAACAGACAAGATTTTTCTTTGATTTGAAACAGGGGCAGAAAATTTCGTTTGTTTCGGAGAAACTCTCCGTAAGGAAAAGCAAGCACCAGACAGGTTTGACCGTAAATTCTCAGGACCCTCCTGAAAAATGGGACCTAGTTTAAAATTCAAAACAATCATGAGTAGCAAAATCTAGCATAAATGTACCCAAAGGAATATAAGTTGGCTTCAAAGTTTGCATGCTTGAGATAGGATTCAATTAGGAGTTTTCAGGACCCTCCTGAATAATGGGACTTAGCTCTAAAATTTCCATTAGATAACAAGATTTAGCGGAAGTCACACCTTTAGAAGATATAATTTGGATTTAAAACCGTCATTTAACTAGGAGTTTTCAGGACCCCCTGGATAATGGGATCTAGCTTTCAAATTCTTAGTGATATTTGGTAACATGATTCAGTTAACACTCACAGATGTGCCCAGCTACCAAACTGGGGCAGAAAATTTTCTTTGTTTTGTCTATTTTTGTTGAAGTAAGGCACCCATCAGGAGAGCAAGGGAGAACAACACCAGTTTTAAGGATAAGCAATTCAAGCGTCGGTAATCAGGAGCCCACCTGGAGAACAAAGCAATTCAAGCGTCGGTAATCAGGAGCCCACCTGGAGAACAAAGCAACTCAAGCGTTGGTAATCAGGAGCCCACCTGGAGAACAAAGCAATTCAAGCGTCGGTAATCAGGAGCCCACCTGGAGAACAAAGCAATTCAAGCGTCGGTAATCAGGAGCCCACCTGGAGAACAAAGCAAACTCAAGCGTCGATAATCAGGAGCCCACCTGGAGAACAAAGCAATTCAAGCGTCGGTAATCAGGAGCCCACCTGGAGAACAAAGCAACTCAAGCGTCGATAATCAGGAGCCCACCTGGAGAACAAAGCAATTCAAGCGTCGGTAATCAGGAGCCCACCTGGAGAACAAAGCAATTCAAGCGTCGGTAATTAGGAGCCCACCAGGAGAAAGCAATTCAAGCGTCGGTAATTAGGAGTCCACCTGGAGAACAAAGCAACTCAAGCATCGGTAATCAGGAGCCCACCTGGAGAACAAAGTAATTCAAGCGTCGGTAATCAGGAGCCCACCTGGAGAACAAAGCAATTCAAGCGTCGGTAATCAGGAGCCCACCTAGAGAACAAAGTAATTCAAGTGTCGGTAATCAGGAGCCCACCTGGAGAACAAAGCAACTCAAGCGTCGGTAATCAGGAGCCCGCTTGGAGAACAAAGCAATTCAAGCGTCGGTAATCAGGAGCCCACCTGGAGAACAAAGCAACTCAAGCGTCGGTAATCAGGAGCCCACCTGGAGAACAAAGCAATTCAAGCGTCGGTAATCAGGAGCCCACCTGGAGAACAAAGCAATTCAAGCGTCGGTAATCAGGAGCCCACCTGAAGAACAAAGAAGCAATTCAAGTGTTGGTAATTAGGAGCCCACCTGAAGAACGAAAGGAAAGCAGCAATGTTCGAAGGAAGACGGTCAAGTTCGGCAATCAGGCATCCACCTGGAGGAAAGGAAAAGCATCTCAGATTACAATTCAAATCAGCAACAAAGGAGTTACACCTGGAGAATACAAGTCAACAAGGCAGCAG